>NW_010302990.1:0-10409 GCF_000700745.2 Antrostomus carolinensis | reverse complement strand
TATATATATATGTGTGTGTATATATATATATGGATGGATGCATACTATATGTGCATCCAATGCATACTATATATGCATCCATACACAATATAAAGAATGTACAGGTTATATACTGTACATTTGAGTTCAGATTCCTTACATGTTTCCTCAATCACAGATAGATGAATTTTGTTACAGCTGCTCTGCAGTGTTTCTGTCTCTGGCCACGCTGTTTTCTGGGGTAGATGACAATGATTATTATTTTGAACTCAGCTTTTTTTTGGTGACTGTCTTATAAGTTAGAAAAAAAATGGAGAAACTTTAGAAGCTAAAATTGTTTGGGGGGGGGGGAACTAATAACTGTTTCTTGTAGCACAACTCTTACACTGCTCTAAGTTGTTAACTCAATTTGACTGCTATTGGTTCTTCCGACATTAGTACAGGTCATCCAATTCTTTCCTCTTTGGAAGCAGTGTGAAAGAATGAGGGTTTTGAATATTTCTCAAATAAAAATAAATTAAAGAGGAGAATAGCATAGTTTTGTTTGGATGGATTGTTTTAAGTTTTGATATTATGAGCTCCAAAGATACTTTTAAGATGATTCAGATATTTGTCTTGCAAATTTCCACAAAAATGAGTTTTTTCTACAGCCTGATAAGAATTTAGGGGAAATTTCTATCTAGCTTGGAATGCAAGAAAAATAAATTTGTATTTCTTTTAACTAACACTTGAGAGAAAATTAATTTGTTTTTCTTTTTGTTTTAGCTAAAACAGAGCATAAAATAGAAACAATTGCTCCTCAGTTTTCAAAGGTGAAAGTTAAAGACTTCTTCCACAGGCTGGTATGTAACATGCTAACGCTGATTAACCTCTGTCATTTTGCTAGCAAGTATAAATTCACTCTAATGTGAGGGAGGGGACACAAGTATTTTAGCCTGAAAAAATGATCCTGTAGTAACTGGGTTTTTTCAGAAGTTATGGGAGAAATTAATCCTTGCTTCAGAGATACAAGTCAATTTGAGATTAGAAAAAATGAAAGTCCCATATGGCTTTGCACAGCATTCATTCTTGATAACCTTCATAAAAGTCCCATGGAGTTTCAATGGATAATTTCATACAACTTAAAGGTGGGAAGAAACATGTAGTACTCAGGGGTGGACATGCAGAATGTTGCATGCTACAAAGCCAGTCTTTCAGGTGGCTCTGTGTGTATCAGTGGGCAAAGGGAATGGGAGTTGTGGTTAGGAACAGAATATGCAGTGTTTCATGAATCAATTTATCTTCTCCAAAATGGAGTAATAGAAGACCTTAGAGCTTGTTGCAGCCAGAAGATTCTGCACACCTTACAGACATCTCAGAGCAACGTGTTAGTTGCTCTCATCCCACTCTGTTTGAAGTATCACCTAAACAGTCATGAAGTAGGGCTGAGCATTTCAGGAGATATCTTAAACTACGAGGATAAATCTCACTGTTCCATTTCAATGGAAGGAGCTGGAAGTTAACCTGGGTAAAACCTAGACAAGATGAGCTTAAGGCATTGTAACTTAAAAAAACAGAAATGCTTACTTACCATAACGTGCCTGCTGCCATGTTAACCTCCAGGGCCCACTGACAGTGTTCTCAGCCAAGCAGAGATGGACGGCTCCACGTACCATTCACATCCACCGTGAAGCAGGAAAGTTAGGATTCAGTCTGAAAGGAGGTTCACCAGTACAGATTTATTGTCTCGATCCAGTTTGTTCTGCAGCAGTAAGTACATTGGTGCAATATTAATAATTTATCTCCAGACTCTAGCATTACAGTCTTTTAAATGTAACTTTAGCTTGTTCATACTGGTGTATGGAATATTTATTGAGTTCTACTATACATCAGTATAGCCTTCATATAATCTGAACACAATTTCAGTGCTATATACATCTTAGATGTTAGAGTATCCATAATCCTGACATCACATTGAACTAGAGTTGATTTCTTTCTCTCTTCACACTTAATAGGTAAAAAGTCCCAAATAATAAAAGCAAATGTTATTTCCCATCTAATTTGGGAAGTTAGAAGGGATAAAGGCTTAGAAAGTAGCAACAACAGTAAGGATGGGGATTGGGAAGGGAGGGTAAGGTACCATGTGCCCAAGGAAAACACCAGGCTTTATTTACTGAAGGAGAAAAGCAAAAAGGACCTAAAAAGAGCCAACATTTGAGTATGCCAGAATCACGTTTATCAATGGTAACTCAAATTGGTAATTTCTTTACTTGAAAAAGTTGCATCTTTCTATGTTATGTATACACTACTGTTCCACATACCTGGCTAGACAATGGTTTTATAGCATTTAAGAGGGAAGTGCCTTTAGGGCTGATACTCTGTGATTACAGAAACATTTTATGCATCTTTATAATTCCAGACAATAACCTGTGCAAAATTTTTTGACAGTCGATGGGCCTAAAAGAAGGTGACTACATTGTTTCAGTTGGTGGCATGGATTGCAAGTGGCTTGGAGTGAATGAGGTGCTGGAAAAATTCCAAAGCATGGGAGAGCAGCCCATTGAGATTGAGGTTATCAGTTGCCAGGATACAGCGGCATCTATGGTATGTAATGAGGCAAATATGTTTTCCAGATTGGATATGTGAGTTTTTTCACTTTCATGGCTTCAGATCCTGATGAATGTTTACTTTCATGTAGTCAGATATCCCGTTCTACCAGTGAATATATAAAGCACTCAGGCATGTGTTCAGTTTTAAACAGTCTGTTTAAATCATCATGACTTAGTAAGCTAAAGTACAGTCTGTGTGCATAAGAATGGTTGGATAGTGGGGTTTTTTTTTTTTGAAGTGGAGCTACTTAGATTAATTGCATTATAAATTCCAGGGCATATTTTATTTTCCCCTAACTTGTCCCAGAGGATGAAAATATTACCCTGTTCAGGATTGGAAAAGTCACAATGAAACAATCATGGAATGAAACAGAACATCCAAGACCACATGCTTATTTTCTATGCACTGTTAATATAACTGATCTGCAACTTTTGTATTAGATCAGATTAATGTATGTATTTTTTTATTTTGGGTGGATTTGAACTGTCAGTTATTAAGCTGCTGTAGAAGCTCTAGACTAAGGAAAAATGATCACAAGATTAAAAAATGTTAAGCTCTAAATAACTTAAACTTATTTGTAGTGTGAGAGAACGTGTAGTTCAGCTAAATCCACTGCTTCATGCTTCTAACATTCCCTGGCAAGCTTAGGCATGGTTGTTGCTTTAGAAGTGGTCAAGGTGCTCTTACTGCTGTTAGGTTTCCTTGTTTTGTTTAAGAAGCTGATTTTCCATATTAAAAATAAGGAATTGCACACCTGCCATTCCAAACTGCTACTGGAAACAAAAGGCTAGAATATAATCAAACTGCTTCAGGGCACAGCTAAGATAAGACTGAGAAGGTTGTGCCTTTCAGGTATCCCAAAAGAATGTCTTACAGTAGCTCTTGTCATAGTTGAAATCAACATGGAACCTGTCCAAAGACAGCAGAAAGACTCCCCTTCAGAGATTTGTGCAAGAACTACACACTTAAGCTGTGCAGAGAGGTTAGGGTATATGTCATATAGGTGTGCTAGAAGCCAGAAAATACTAACTATAACAGAACCCATGGAAAAGATTCCCAAGTCCCTTTATGCTTTGCATAGTATACCCTTGAGACTATATGGGCAAAATACCAGAATCACAGCACTGTGAGGGCCTTGTGTTCAGTTAGTGTGTCATTAGCACAGCAAGCTTGCTGTAGTCTGCCTTGGAAAACTATTTGCACAGTAATCTTTTGTTACCTTCAAAATTTTGACCCATTTTGGGTGACTGATTCTTATAATGCTTCTCTTTTTCCTACAGCATAGTAAGAGTGCAACTTACTCTGTGGGAATGCAGAAGACCTATTCCTTAATCTGTTTAGCCATGGAAGAGGATAAGATTGATCAGACCAAGAAAGCCCCACTAAAACTGCCGTTTCTGAGTTGGGGAACTAAAAATAGACAGAAAGCTGCAAGCACCCTTTGCCTTCCTTCAGCTGTGGCTGGAAGTTCTCAGATTAAGAAGAAGCTTTCTCCCTTCACGCTTCTGAATACAGAAAGTTCATTGTACTGAATCTTTTAACATGACATTTTTCTTTAAAATGTATATAAAAAAATATTGATCATTTTATCTTTATAGATACGGGTATATAAATTCAGACAAATGCCGCTGCCTTCATTTACTGTGTACTGAACCACTGTGAAGGTCAGAGGCTGGCAAAAACTGTACAACTTAAGTATTTGAAGCTTAGAATGAAGAGATGTGGGAGGTATGCAATAACAAGGTGTAGATGATAGAATTGCTTACACGAGGACTGGATTCCTTTGGAATTTCAAAATACAGTACCATGACTAATTTTTTATAACTATGATAGATGAGAGTTATTTATTACAAACTTGATGCTGCATGCAAAACAATAGGGGACACTATTAAAGGATGATTTTGCTGTAAAAGTTGAGAGTCAATAATAAATCACTTAAGACTGAGAGAGGGTAACGTTATTCAGAGAAACTAGCCTTGTGTTATGGTTTTTATGCACAGACGTTCTCTTTCTGAGAATACTAGCTGTATTCTACTGAATAGTTAAATTTCATTCTGGAAGAGAATTAGAAGGCTTAGAAGTCAAAAGATCTTTTGAACTACAAAAGGCTTTTACTCTGCTCTTTTTCTGATCTAGGATACATTTTAAACGCCTGCTGATTCAATTGTTAAAAACAAGCTTTGTTCCAAACTTGAATTTATTTAACCTACTTACTGTAAGACTTGTATCTCATTAGTCTTGATAAAATTGATAGCTGTGGAACAAATCTCATATTCCAGTATCTTGATCAAGAGCACATAAATTGTGGTGATGCTTTAAAATATGAGAAAAGAAGTGCTTGTGAGTCTTAAGTGGTAGAACATTTATGTACTATCACACCAAGTAAAAAAACCAAGTGGATACAAAATCCTCCCCCCCTTGAAACAAAACAATTTAAGGGCAAGTACTGGCTATATATATATATATTAAAAAATAACTGTGTGAGCATTTCTTTAAGACTCTTCTATTTTCTGAAATTGAAATTAACTGAAAATTGCTAACACTGTAGTGTTAGTTAACATTGCCATCTACAGAGTAGATATATGCTGTTTGATACTCAAAACTTAAAATAAGGGTAAAGTGCATCTGGGTGTAAACTTTATAGTTGTCATTTATTTTTAGTTTCTTGTGTAATAGATGTAAATATGTTGATGACACTTATTTAATAAAAATTAGATGCTTCTATTTAGTAGCTTTTTGATTCTGCTACAGCTTGGATGATACAGTGTAATTTACAGGTTTTTGCTACTTACCATACCTCTTGCATGTTTCTGACAAAAATCTAAGAAACTGTCTTTCTTAAAAGTTTATATTGTATAATACAGGGACTTATAAATTACAGTCTAAAACTTGCCTCCTTGCAAAGAGTGATAATATATTTCTAGAGTTTCTCTATAAGAGTTACATAAAAAAAAGTTGTAATTTACTTGTGACTCACCCATCCTTAGCAGTTATTAGTCATGTATATTTGTAGTAGCATTTCTTTTACACACACAAGCAACAGCAGTCATTTACTGATATGCAAGACCCTGCCATACAATATTCCATATAGAAGAGATTTACTTTGCATGTATAGCTAAAATTACTATCCAACCAATGAAATCTTAAGCAGAGTCCCATCAATCCCCCTCTTCCAACTCTTCATTTCTCTTAGCCCACTATGATAGTCCTCCTGCAAATATATTTCCCCTTAGCTGCATGATTAACTGTCTGTTCCCATCATCACACTCACTAGTTCTTGAGGAAATGCTGGAGTGGGGGTCTTTTTTTTATTTAACTCCCCCTGCCCCCCTTAATTCCAGTCAAAATGTTTCTCAAGTGCCATTCAAATACATACTTAGTATTTTCTAAAGACTCATTCTGCACTGAGCAGTCACCAACAGCTAACTTAAGGCAAATATTAATTTCACAGCAAGTTAGTTCTTGCTGAGACCACAGAAACATTTGTAGCAAGCTTATATCTACAAGGATGTGTAGGGCTACTAGAAAGCCCTAAAAATAAAGGTCTGCAATAGATTCATAGATTGCAGTGTTTCATCCTATAATTCCATTAGTACTAATTGTTACTACTTTAATTAAACTGTATTTAATGCACTGAGCAGATGGCCATTTGAAGTAGTGAAAAGGTGTTTGCTTTGTAACATCAATAGCCACATACCTTTAGATGTGAAATCCAGTCTCCATAGCAAAGGTATTAAGTCTGAGAGAGAGTGAATACAATGTGAACAAACAGATGTAGAAAGAAGCTTAAGCATTCCCTAGTTGTAAGAATGTAGTATCTTGTTCTGTTTGTTGTTCTGGAAACTCTGATGTTTATTATTTAGTAAACTAAATATTTACGCTCAAATGAGAAGTGTATTTTTATCCTAAGTAAGGAATCAATATAAATAACAGGTCTATCTGCTCTCCATGCTAACTGATGGATGAGATTG
Organism: Antrostomus carolinensis; assembly: GCF_000700745.2. Taxonomy (NCBI): domain Eukaryota; kingdom Metazoa; phylum Chordata; class Aves; order Caprimulgiformes; family Caprimulgidae; genus Antrostomus; species Antrostomus carolinensis. Next base: position 3,870 of record NW_010302990.1, on the reverse strand, counting down.
GTTACAGGGGGTAAGGAATCAATATAAATAACAGGTCTATCTGATGGATGAGATTGGTTACAGGGGTGCCAAGGTTCTATTACTCACTTCTCTTTAGTTTACAAAAGGGAGTTGAAAATCCTGTTCAACTGCCTTCCTGCTGTGATCCAAAACCCAAGTAGTATAAAAGAAGCTTTTCACATACCTCCTTAATGAGTACATGAGGCAAAAGGCAATTTTACCCTAAATAGGATAAGAACATAATTTAAAATAAAATGCAAGATGTCAGAAAAACCAATCCTCCTCTTTACAAATAACTTTTAAAAAGATTAATACTGGAAGAATAGGATGAATTACAAATTTTGATTAAAGCTTCCCATATTATTTTCTTTCTAGCATATATTATAGTATAATTGATATAATTAATATGTCAAAATATATTTTAATTTATTATTATTATTATCCCAACCTATATTCAAAAGCACAATGTAAATTAAACAATATTTTGTATATTAGACACAAGGGAATAAATTTGGTAACACCCTGTGAACTGCAAAAGGAACCAGAGAAATAAGTTAGTGTAAAGACAAAGATGTATTCCAGTAGGACTTCCCAAAGGAACCCCAAAAAGTTATAAATCAAAGGTATTACTAAAAAGCAATGTATGCTGACTTTTTTAAAGCCCTGTAACGCACATTTCTGGTTACTGAGAAGATAACACCACCCACATAGTAACAAGGTGTTTATTTCTGGAAGACAAAAGTAAGCAAACAAATTGCTTTTCCATTTTTTTCTATGGATGCTGAAAAAGACATCTTTCTCTCAGTTTTTTGTGCAAGATGATAGGTGCAAAACACTTCACAGCCCTCCTTCCAAGGCAGTTTTACAGCTCAATCTACATGAGCAGAACAGCTGTAAAGCAGCAGCAGCAGAATATTATCTAGAGGATGAGTCAACACCTCCTGTTGTTACCGGGATTATAGAAATTACCATAATGAGTGATTATTAAAAGCAAAATTTTATAACTTGCAATAAAACCAAAAAGTCTTTGTTTTCCAAAACAGCACGACACATGCATGTCAGGAACAGAAAAAAGTGTGAATTTGTTGTGCTACCGTTTGTCCAACTACCAGCTCAAGCTCTTCGACGGATGCGTTACAAAGCCGGTGGATGCTTCCAAACTGTTGCAATAAAAGCAGAGCTTTTGTTTTCCCAACTCCTGGAATTTGTTGTACCGTCCGAAACAGAGATGGCTCTGCCAGCTGAGAACACTGTTTACGAATAAAGGGATTACTGTTCTGATCCTTACTTTGTTCACGGACCTGAAGGGAAAAAAAAACCCGTAAGTGACCCCGAGTGCCCTCTGCTGGAGCTCTGCTTTTGGTTTTTAAAATCGTTTCTTTCATCTCCAGAGTTCAATGCAGTAACGAGGAAGTTTTTTAATAAACAAGCTACCTCCTTAAATGTGTGCACCCTTATTAAGGGTTTTGATGCAGATCCACAAAATCTCACTAGGAAACCAACAGTTTCTTAATACCAACCATGAATTAAAACAATGATTTTGTCATCTTTTTGATGCAATTAGAGAAAGGATAAAGGAAAAGAGAAACAACATAAGAACAGTTTCCCCAGCCTGAGATAAAGCAAAACCTCAAGTTGGTTTTGACAGAGAACTTAAACGAGGATTGCCTAATGCTATTCAGTGGCACCTCGGGGCAAGATTGCACTAAAAAAATCCAGTATCATATTCAACTTTTTTTGTTGTTGTTGTTGCCAATTGAGGCCTCTTTCCACTGAGCTATACTACCATATTACTATTGCAGGATACTTATTCCTTACATTCAAACAACAAAGTATGTTGCATTCCTTTAAGATCCCAGGTATTCTTTCTGAAATGAGCGATGATTGTGTTTACCACAGGTAATTCTTCTCTTGTTCCATATGTTAATAAATATCCACTAACACAGAAACTTACTAGCTGAGTAATAAGTTGAGAAGCTTCTCCTTGATTTGCCACAGGAAGCAACACCATTCCAAGTTCTAGCACAACAAGTTTTTGTACTGCTAAGAAGTACTGATCACTTAGCTGGGTTTTCTCTACAATTACAATTCCCCCAAGACTGCTGGCCTGTATTGAAAGGAAAAAAGAAGAAAAGACTTTGTTAATGACAAGCTGATGGAATGCAACAGAGAGAAAAATTCTATCAAGTAGGAGCAGCCCAAAAGCAAATCAGAGAAAGAATAGAAATTGCAGCAAGTACTGAGGTTTAATACAACATTATTTATTACACAGCTGCATAACTTTTCAATTTTCAGATGGAAATTATCACAAAATTTTAGCTCCACTAGAATTTAAAAATAACACAAGAATGTTTTCAGAAGAATAGAATAAACGAATACCAATTGAAAACTTTCCCTTTTCTCTTTATGTAGTACTTACATTTCTAAACCGAACCAATCTTCGTTTGAATTCATCCCCTGCAACCAAATCTGCTTCAGAAATATATAAAATGCAAATTTTGTTTGAAAGATGAAAATCCACAAGTCCCAAGCCATCTTCAAGGATGAGTCTAACTTTACCTTAAGGCGAGATTGAAAAAAAAAATAGTTAAAAATATACTAATAATTTTCACAGCACAACCTTCCTAATATGTCAATAACTCTTGTGACTTGGCAGCAAACTTCATATTCTTTAAAAGCCTTTCTTCTCTTTAAGCAAAACTAGTACAAAGTTCTGTGTGATGCCTTTAGTAATGCCAAACTACAGATTAGAAAGTGTGATAGATTCTCAGTAAACTCTGGACTTGAACAAAAACATCACAAGCTATTCTGAAAGGATCATCTTAATTTAGTTTGTTCTGCCAACACCTGATAGCACAGTCCAAATATCCAAATTCAAGGGGCTTCAGTAGAGATGTGCTTTCACAATAGCTCCACTGCTGTGGTCCCCCATGAGCAGATACTTCTGCTCCTTCTCTAGAGTGCTCAGCAACTGTGCACATTTGACAGAACTGATTATGTGGACACATGACAGACAAATAGGAATTTTCAGCCTGCTGACAAAGGCTGTGCCACAATTATGGGACCAGTCAGGCACAGAATGAAGCACATCGCAGCCAGTCTTAACAGTACTGGGTGACAGAAGGGAATGCTTTGCCTGAGTTGTTTTTCCTCTTCCAATTTGTTTGTGCTTACCTTGTAGCCTTTGGGCTATCTCTGACCCTCTCCACTTCTCATTTCCAATCACATGCCCATAAGGGACAACTATAGATCCTGCTGTCACAGGAAAGTTTGCTTTCATTGTCATCAGACCTGCTTTAAATCTTTACTTCAGCAGCTGTTACACTCTAGAAAGAAACATGGAAGACATATTACCACATTTTATAAACTGTTCCAAACTTAATTTTATTATTAAAACTTGTAAGATGTGATACTCTGGAGGAGACACTATCTCCTCCCTGAAGCTGTGTTACAGTCATGGTTAACACAGCAAAGTCGGAACAACTCTGTTTACTTGAACACAGGCTGTTAGCTTGCAAATTCCACTCCCAACTTCACCAGTCAAGCTGAAAAACACCTGAATTAAAACACACAAATGATAAAAAAACCCACACCGCCTTTTCTATGCCTTCACCCACCCTCGCTGGAAGACAGTCTGCTTCAATGCCAAAGCTGGCTCCTGACTCCAGGGGCACCTCCAGCCCTCAGCTGGCACAAGTCGCCAGACGGGTTATTAGGAGGTAGCTGCTGGGAGAGATTTATTTTCAGGTTTGCCGGCGTTATGCAGCGTTCTGGCTTTAGCGGGAAACGGGAGTCTCTGGGCTAAGGCAGGAATAAGGAGAAGAGCCAAAGAGGCGGCGGTACCACCGCAACCATCACCACCCCGAGCCA
>NW_010302989.1:0-6295 GCF_000700745.2 Antrostomus carolinensis | reverse complement strand
CAGATGAAGGAGCAGTAGATGTCTTCCCAGAGGAAGTAGCAGTATTTGAGGAAGCGTTGTGCTCTTTGTTTGTGTCTGTGTCCCAGCGTTCTCTGAAGGTAATGCTTTACATGCGGTAGAAGTCACGCTGCTGTAGCTCCAGTGGTGAAATGCAGTGTGATGCTGCCGTGTTGCTGGGGATTCCTTTCCCCACACTCTGTGTGTCTCTGTTTTTGCTCGCGCAGTTTTCTGCACAGGGGAGAGTACCGTTTTCACTATGGAATGATGCTTCAACTCAAACAGACTGCCGAGGCAACAGACAGGTGACTATATTAGAGGCTGATGCAGGTATCTGTAAATAGTACCTGGCAGCGTAAGGAGAGCTGTTCTTGCCACTCAGTTCATTTTGGAGTGCTGCTTGGTGGAGGTGATTGTATCTGGACATGAACTCTTTTTCAGACCTCATTTTGTTCCCATTCTGAAGCAGAAGGCCTGTATGAAGAGTTTGCTCAAAGTCCCATCCACCCCGCCATCAAACGCTTCCAGGGATGCTGCATCCCACAGCTGCTCTGGGCAACCTGGTCCAGCATCCCACCAACCTCGTTGCAAAAAATTCCTTCCTCATGTCCAATCTAAATCTACCCTCTCTTAGTTTAAAACCATTGCCCCTTCCTTCTCCTGTCACTACAGGTCTTGGTAAAAAGTCTCTCTCTGTCATTCTATACTGAAAGGCTGCAATAAGGTCTCCCCAGAGCCTGCTTTTCCCCATGCTGAACAGTGCCAACTCTCTCAGCCTTTCTTCATGGGAGAGGTGTTCCAGCCCTCTGATCACCTTTGTGGCCCTCCACACCTTCCTTGTGCTGGGGACCCCAGAGCTGGATGCAGTACTCTGGGTGGTGTCTCATGAGATTAGAGCAGATGGGGAGAATCACTTCCCTCAACCTGCTGGTCACCCTGAAGACTGGTCTAATGATAAAATCCCATGAGTAAAAGCATCTTGCATGTGGTCATCTTCTTACTGATTTCTCCATGCTCGTGGAACACCATTTCTTTAGAGATGGGTCAGACAGCTGCAGCAGGAGCTTGCCAGCGCTCTCAAAAAGAACTCCCTGGCAGAAGCTTCACTTGAAGCGAAGAAGTGCTGCACCAGGCACCTGCAGGAACAGAAACTGCAGTTGCAGAAGGAACTGGACAGGTCTAAAGCTAAGGTATGGAGGAAGCCTGGCTCTTGGAACTTGGCTCTTGGCAGGGCCCCAAGCTTTTTCTGTAGTAAACCAGAGCGGGGAACTGATCCTTCCTTGCGGGTTTTGTGTAACCCTGGGTGGGTCAGTGTGCGGCTAGCTGTAATGAGGGGGCTGGAAGGGAACAGCACTGCTGCCTTTGGTGTTTGCACCGCTTGAAGTAACAGTGGAGGGCTGCACTAAGGCAGTCTTAGTACACTAGACCACTTTGCAGTGGGAGTAGGCTGAGTGACGTGTAAGTGACTCGCCTTGTTTTATAAGACTGGTGCCTACGATTACAAAGGTCACTAACCGTGACGTTTTTTAGGATCCTTAAGGAAAGTTGCAAAGTCACTTTAGCAGCAGGAAGAGCTTCTAACTGTTGGAGTAGCCAAGAAGTGGCTACAAAGAGTGCTCAGAGTCCTTGAGAGAGGAGGAGTGTTGTGCAGCGTTTAGGAATCACTGTAGGAAATCAACGTGGGCGTAGGAGAGGGGCCAGTTTAAAAGATGAAGAAGTAGCTTGGGTTTTGAGAATCAACGTGAGAGTCAAAGCACTCCGCTTCTTTTTATAAAACCTAAGCTGACTACTGGGGATTCATGTTCTGGTTTTTGACAGCTGCAGGAATTGAAAGAACGACATATCAAGACCAAGTGCTATGCAAAGTCCCTGAAGAACGCCATAAAGAACAAGGAGAGGGAGCTAACAACTTCCAGGAAACTGAAGGCCCTTCTGGCTGCGTCTTCTGGAACCACAGCTATCCCAGAGCTGGAAGAACGCATGCAACGGTAAGGAAGTGGCACAGCAGAGCAAGGCTTCGCTTTCTGCAATTGTGTGAATGCAACAGGACTGTCTTCTTGCATCCCAACAAGATACTACTACGCGATTTTCAGAGATGCTTTTGTTTTAGATGAGGTTCTTTCACATTCTTCTTTTGGGATTTATGCTCTTGTGGATTTCTGTGCTAAGGCCTGTACTTCTTTTTCAGGCTCCAAGTTGGAAAGGCCAGGTTGGAAGCCACAGCCTTGCAACAAGCCAAGACCATTGAAGCCCTTCAGAAAGACCTGCAAGCCTCCGCCTCAGTAAGCTAGTCAGAGCCTTCCCTTTTTGTGAACTACAGAGCCTCGTTCCGTATTCATGTGGGGAAATTTTAGGATGAGGTTTTCCTGGAGATCCTAGGAGAGATCAGTTCCTCTGTTCTACTGACTATAGGCTGCTCTGAAAGTTCTGCTGGCCCATTCCCCATCTTTCTGGCTTTGAGTATTGTCCCATGAGACTCTAGCAAGTCCTACGTAACACCGTTTTTGTTAAGGAGTTGACAGCAATGCACTGGCTCAAGTATTTTCTGCTTTAGGCCAGTCATGAGGTTGAGACCTCAGGCAGCACTTCAGACAGCCGTGCCGTAGAGGGATTTGGTACCTCCGGTTGCGGACTTTCCTTGGGCTCTGGTGGTGCCGAGTGCTTCATCTTGGAGGCCTGACTGGCATTCTCAGCTGGACAGGAATTCTTCAGTTGCCTGTACTCTGGTCATCTTCCCATTTTAGTGACTATGGATTCCTTGGCCAGAAGGTGTGGGTGCATAATGCAACGAGAAGACCTCCAAAGATTAAAATCCACAACTGATGAGGGAGCAACACCTCCACAGGCACTAGTTTGTGTGCTTGGGTGGCGTTGTGGGAGAGGCAAATGCCGTGTTGTGCTGGTGCTCACAAGAGAAGGAGAAAGGCCGTGAGGTGTGACCTTCAGTTGAGAAAGTCCTAGTGTGACTTGTTTTTTCTTCTTCTAATGCTGCTGTAGGCTCATAAAGGCGTGGAGGACTTGATAACTGGCTTTTGGACAACACAGACCTCAAAGGGACAACAATATTGGAGGGTATGTGAACGGCTTCTGGGAATGACTGGTTGTAGTCTTTGAATTTCTTGTGGGCAGGTAATTTATGAAAAGATGAGGTGGGCTGTGGGGAACGCCCCAGGTTTTTGGGCAGGGCACCCTCAGGGGAAAAGTCTATACCTTTCCTCATCACCCTGGGGCTACTGCCCCTTGAACCTCCTTGGTGGCCAATATGCGGGCACTTGGTTCACCAGCACAGTTCCTTTGATGGGTAGGCTGTGTGCTGTGGACAGGAGAGAGAGCTGTGGTTGCGAGCTGCGAGAGGAGACTGGACTGGACCAGAGAGAGTAGACTGCACCTGGACCCTGTTCCTGTGCACTGTATGTGATATATCTTTTCTATTTTGAAAGGGTGGGACCGAAAGCAAGGATGTGAAGAAGCTGGCCGAGATGAAACGCCGATCAGAAGCACTTCTGAAGGAAATGCGGGGAAGAAACAGCGCACTGCAGGAAGAACGTACCAGGCACGGCTTTTTAGTGCTTTCAAGAAATATCACGTCGAGTAGAAGTCAAGCTTTACTGAACTCTAATGTAAAAACACGTACATGACCACTTGTGAGCAAATTCAAGCCTCACATTCGATCTTGCAAGGTGCAGAATTCTGAGCAGGAGCCTATGGTTTTAAAAAGCTGCAAAAGGCCTTGCAAATGCAGGCAGTCTGCAGTTCTCCTGGGAGGGAAGGAAGTCTTTTCTTCCTCTGCTCAGGTAAACTTTGGGCGCTCCAAATGTTGTGTGGCGCTGGAGGGCTGGCTGTTCTCAGTAATGCCTGGTCTGTCAAGCACGTTACAGACGAAGCAAGCCATGGCTGTGCTGCTTACGTAAGAGCAGGTGAAAAAGGCCGATTGTTGCTTTGCTGTGTGCTCTCCTTACCAATTTGCTGTGCAGGTTGAAGACGCTTCTGGAGGGATTATGGACAAAGCTGAAGGCGGATGCAGGAAGAGTCCCAGCTCAGTTTCCAGGGGGAGATGAAGAACAGCTGGATGGAGAATCACCTCCCTCAACCTGGTGGTCACTCTGAAGACTGATCTAATGATAAAATCCCATGAGTAAAAGCATCTCGCATGTGGTCATCTTCTTATGAGACAGAGATACCGTGACAGAGCTGTAAGGGACTAGAAGTATGCGTCAACAGTGTTGGCAGAACTGTCTAACCACAGAAAGCGCCATCACCACAGCAACAGAGCCCCACCCATCAGGAAGACGGATACATTCTGTTGTCTCTGAGAACATAGCACACCTCCTCTGCGCATGCAACTGGGCACAGGGTCAGTACGTGGGGGGCTCGGACCACCTAGAACATTCGAGGACCCTCTGGAGATGGCACTGGGCATGGACCCACTGCCAAGTGGGAGGCGTGATTTTGCACAAAGCTTACTGACTATGCAATGAGAGAACCCTGTAAGAAAGGCAAGACCGAAAACCAAGAGAGGACACTCTTCCACTGGACATGGGACTGATGGGAGCCACAACTCCCTCGTGGTAGCTATCATACCCCTCCCCCCCCCACCCCCCTTGACACCTTTTTGAGTCTTAATTCTGTTCCTGGGAATACAGAGATCATGATATCTAATTGGACATCACTCAGCAGTTCAGCCTAGCTGCTCCTAGCCATCCAGAACAATCTGAAGTTGGCTGGAAAGCAAGGGGGCTTAACAACAGATGGCAGCAACCTGTGGTAGTTAGGGTCTGGCGACCGGAAGATATCGAGCTGTACGGAAAGACAAAACCCCTCTCTCCTAGTAGCCAATAGCATTTAGCCTGTGATGTAAGCAGACGGAAGTGACGTCGCTAACCCGGGCTATATAATGCTGTGTCGCACATCAATAAACGCCATTTGCCGTCCACCACATTGGTGTCTGTGAGCTGATGGCCCGAGCAGCCTGGGGTTGGCTGTCGCGCTGTTCCTGAACCAGGTCGCCACGCCTTCCTAGGAAGGCAACAGCAACCATCTTAGACACCAAGTCATGTTGTGAAGTGAGCACTGAGAAGGTGCCCTAGAGGCACTGGGGTGCCACCTCTGTGTGGCAGGGCCAAGTCATGCAGTGCCAGGAGTGTGGAAATGAGGGCTACAGCTGAAAGAAGTGATCCTCCCACTCTTCCTCAGCTCAGTTTCCCCAGGTAGTTCCCTTTGCCACTGCATAAATGTTTTTGTCAGGCCAATGCAGAAGGCAGTATGAGGGAAGCAACAAAGAGGGGCAATTTCATAAACAACTGCCAAAAATTATGCCACAGCCTCAGGCAGGGTGAGGGGACCCCTGTGACACCGATTGCTCACCAAGCTTCATTCAGCTTGTGACAAACTGACATTCAGATGCATTTTATACTTTTGGGACTCCTGTTTCCCATAGTGCTGTTCAAGACCTGAAGTGGAGAAGAAGCATCGTGCTCCAGGTCTGGTTGGGCAGCAGTGGAATCTGCCAGCTAAGGAGGTCCACCTGGCCCAGTTCCCATCTCTTCAATCGCAAGGAGAGTGCTAGCTCTGCGTTACACCTTTAACAAGCCCCTCTTCACAAATAGGCCAAGCACACTTGGCAAATATCAGACTGAAAGAATGTTCCACCTCCTCTCCAGGTGATCACCCTTCGCATCGGTGAATGCAAACATATGTCTGGCCTCTAAAACCAAAACGGCCTTTGGAGGATACCAAAGGTATCTTCAAACAGTAAAACAGACCCATTCTTCACATAATTGAGAATGAGAGCTCTGCCAAGGAACGACAGTACTACAAACTCCCAATAACGGCCAAGGACATAAGCAGCAGTAAGCTTTGTGGTGATGTGAAAGCAGGTAAAATCTGTCTGCTTAGCACCAAGTCCATTCAAACACTATGCAATACCTGAGCACAGCACTTGCCCTGATGATGGGGGGCGGAGGCAGGGTGTAGGGGGAGAAACAACTCCAGTGACAGAGAGCACTATACAGGACGAGGCTGGTTCTGGCCTTCCCTCCTCCTATCTGCCATCAGGTAGCTGCTAGGTATTAGGTAGCTTCTGAACTCCAACAGAAAGAAGCATTTCAAGAAGTGTGACTTGGGATGTCTCCTCTGGTTGGTAGCAGATATCGCAAGGGAACACAATACATCCAAACAAGCACAACTAGTGGATGTCTTGCACTGGTTCCCCACAGGGTGCAGGTGTTAGTGCTGGAAGCACTTGGTGAAAGCATAATCATCTTTTCTCCATTGTCCTGGTTTTTAGCTGGGACAGAGC
>NW_010302988.1:0-2909 GCF_000700745.2 Antrostomus carolinensis | reverse complement strand
CTTCAGCAAGTTATGTTCAACATATTTTAAAGACTGTTGGTTTAGTAGAGTTTAAATAAGTGTCAAGCTGTTGTAGGTAAAAGGATTTTTACTTCAGTGAAATACAGATATGGACAGAGGCGATTTTGGTGTGTGACCCATTATTGATGGATGTTAAAGGTATTGCACGATATTTTATTTCTTCTGAGATATACCTTCTAAGGTGTAATGTCAAATAAAAAAGTCAGCTTACAATCTGTCACTTCACTAGAGGTGCACCAGTTGTCACAAAATGCTTATTTGTACTACTTTGATAGTACTGTATGTGCCGTATCTGAAATACAGTACCTTCTAAGGTGTAATGTCAAATAAAAAAGCCAGCTTACAATCTGTCACATAATACAACTACCCTAATTTTTATCTTTCAGAAATAGCATATAGGTAATGTAAATTATTATGATATTTCTTGTTCTTCTACTATATATGTGCGTGTTTGGAAAACAAATAGTCAAATAAAGTTATATGCAATATTTATTGTCAGTAACCATGAAACTAGATGCTCTAAAATTAAATAACAAGACTGCCAAAATGAAACATATGGTAGACAGAAATTATATAAGTAAAAACCACATTTATACATAGATGTGAGTTAAAAATGATTTATAGTCTTTAACAAGCCAGATATAGAACTGTATGCATGGTCAGACTACGTATATTAATTCACCACACATGTACAAAACTTCATGGGGAATAAGGAACTGTGAGCTGGTCTTGAATTGAAGAACAGATCTGAGACAATGGTTTGTAGTCTATTTTTTTATGAATTCTCTAGAGTGACAAATTCCAGACAGAAATTTAAAGTCTTCCTTCTCATTTTCCTCAAGATTTCTTCCAAGGGAAGAAATAATTCCAGCTAGCTGTTCAGCACAGCTTCAAACTCTAGTGTGAAAGACCTCATTCAAATCCATAGTTTAAGGCACTAACCTCACTCATCTTCATTGGCATGGCATTTGTAATAAAGGCAGTGTCTGTCACTGCTATTGTAGCTGGTATGGCTTTGCGTTGCTTACTGGAGCTCAGACTGGAGGGACATGAGGAATCAGGACACAATAAGGAGGGTAGGAATCCTTCACGATATTTAGCCAACTTAAATGCATAAAGCTTATGCTCATTTATTTAGCTTATCACTAGGAAACTCATATGAGAAAAGCTTCTTAGAATTTGTAAACACTACACTGTCTTTATTAGACTGATCCTAAGGGAGCAATGTAGTGGAACCGATGTGGAGGAGATATGCACATAACTAGAAATACGGGTATTAATATTATGTACTGATATGGGGGTGATGGAGTAGTTAAAAACACATTGCTGACTTCACTGGTCATGAATGAATGTCTACCAGAGTATTTCATAGAGACACTAAAATAAATCATTTGGGCACAAGAGCAGGAATTATTTCCTGGGAGAAGGGGTAGTTAAGTCTGCAGAAAACTCATTAAAAATGCAGGTTCTTTAATTAAATAAGGGAGAGAGAGAGGGCAGGAGAAATAAAGAGAAAATACTGGCATAGCTTTAAAGACTAGAAATACCAAAAAGGATTTAGTGAAAAAAGTATGTGTCTTGGATAAACACTGGTGTAAATATGGAACCATCACAGTGAAATTTATATGAGGATAGACAAGTATTACATTATAAGAGACTAAAAGCACAGATTGTGTTTTTTAGTCATCCATCCCACAGAACCCAAAATAAATCTCAAGAAGGAAAGTGCAGCATGTGACTGGATCCAATATATTTGACTGGGATACACAGATCTGAAAGAAGAATGAGAAAGGTGAAAGAGCAATTTTGGGACACAAGCTGTCGGTGCAGGGATGATCATATGAATGAACACATGTAACATATTGTGCTGGGTTTGTTTGTGTGTGGGGGGGGAAAGCCAGGTTTTTTTGGTAGTGGGGGAAGGGCCACCTTGTGATTGTGAAAAGCTCCCCTGGATCCAAAAGCAGACACCCACCCGCCCCAGCCCAGGCTGGGCCAATGAACACTAGAGAAACGCCTCTGCAAATCCATATTTGTGAGGGGAAGGATAGTCCTGAAAAGAAGAAGGGGTGGTACCTGGGAAGAGGCAATTGACAAAATAAAAAGGGGACAATCAGCCTAAACAAAAGAGGGAGAGACAGAGGAGAGCTTCGTTGCTAGAGGAAGGAGGAGGAGAGACAGATCCACATACCCAGTTCACCTGATGGAGTAGAAGAAGGAAAAGGGCTTGTAGCCCCATGGAGATCAACGGTGAAGCAGAACACGCTTGTAGGCCATGGAGGACTCCATGCTGGAGCAGAAAAGTTGAGCCTGAGGGCAAGTGTGACTGAAATTGTGACCCTGAGCCAGAGCGGGGGTGGACCCCTAGAGTGGGGGGTGAGTGTGCAGCCTGTGGTTGTCCCCATGCCGGAGCCAGGAGCTGAGCCCAAAGGGGTCCGTGACTTCATGGGAAGCTCGTGTTGGAACACCTTGTTCCTGGACTTCCATGCCCGGAAGAGTGGCAGAGGTGAACTGACTGCAACCCCCGCTGGGGGGGGAAGATAGAAAGTGATTTGAGCCCAGGAAGAAGGGAGGGGTGGGGGAAGGTGTTATAAGATGTTGTTTTACCTGCCCAGATGGTTTGCAACAAATTAAATTGATTTTTCTTCCCCAAGTTTGAGTCTGTTTTGCCTGTGACCATAACTGGTGGGAGAGCCCTCCCAGTCCATTATTCCCAATCCCGTGCTCCCTTTGTTGTGACTCCCATCCCAACTCACCGGTTTGGGGGAGTGAATGCAGGACTGCATGGTCCCACTGTGGGTCAAACCACCACACATATGTAACTACCCTGGTGTTTTACTGGAGGTGTGGGTTTGGCTTTTTTGGGGTTGGTTTTTTTTGGGGGGATG
>NW_010302987.1:0-14733 GCF_000700745.2 Antrostomus carolinensis | reverse complement strand
TCTATTCTATGATTCTATGATTCTATGAAGAGGTTATTCACGTTTCTCTTGTGACAACACAGAGATACTTAAGGAATTGTAACTTTGTTAGAAGTCATAACAAGGTCTCCTTCTGACTTTGAGCTGAATACTCTACCCCTGCACATAGGCAGAACTAATCATAACTTCATATATAAAATAATGGATTCTGAACTGACTGTTATTAGTCAAGAGCAAGACCTTGAGGTTATAAAATATAACTCCATGAAAGCAATAACACCCAAAAAAGCAATTCAATTATGAGGAAAGCAACAGTGAAAAAATCAGAAAATGTCACTATGCCATCATGTAAGTTTGTGCTTCTCTTTGAATAGCGTGCATGATTTTGGTCAGTCCTAAATGCACCTGCCACATTGTGCATAACAGCCTCACTGGGATGGAGATGAAAGAAGCATCTTAGGGGAAAGAAACATGTAAGCCAGCCATAGTCAAAATCCTCCCTACATGAACAGATAGTCATGGCCATAGCTGGAGTCAATACTTTGTCTTGAACAAGTGTGGTTGGTCTTCTTAATAAAAGGCATTGCCTACGAAGTAGAACTGTTGCCAAAAATAAGAAGCACACAGGATAAGTAACAAGAAAGGTACATTGCAGAAAGGACCTCAGAGGGAAACAGACTACAAACAAATAAAATAGAGAACTGTGAAACACAAAGAATAGACAAATTGAATAAAACAAAAAATTAAACCAGTCCAACCAGAGCTTTCAGAAAGAAAGACTCAGTAGAGGAAAGAGTTATAAAACACCTTTCATTTCCTTCTTAACTACACTGACATTAGAGACTTTCTTATAACAGATAAGCTCAACAACCTCTCAGAATGCAGAGGGACTCTTCTAATTTATCACTTCCCTTTAGAACCATGGGACCAGCCGTAGGATTATGATAAAGCAGACAAAAACATTGGCTCCAGTTACAACCTCCTCCCTAAAAATTGTTTTCTAATACCCAATGCCCATTCCATTCTCAGCTGTGAGCAAAGCAACAAAATACTGGCTGAAAGAGTTCTGCAAACTCCTAAGAAGCCTTTTTTGTTTGTTTTGGGGTTTTTTTGTTTTGTTTTGGGTTTTTTTTTTTTGGCATGATCTATTCAGAAATACATTCAAATTGTTGTCTTTTTTGGCTGCAAGATAGAGCCTTTTTTTTTTTTTTTTTTTCCTTTGGCTGCCAAGAAGCATCTTCTGTGATATTGTCGAGAGCCACAAGAGTAGCACTTTTGTGAGAGCTGAATAAAAACTTGGTGGTACTTACTGAAAAACACTACGTCTTGGGTCCTCATGTTCAGTGAATGTTGATAACAGAGGAGGCCACTTCAAACAGACAAAGCTGCATTAGTGCTTTTAAATTTGTCCATGGGAATACACTCATCTGGAAAAATGATTGCAGAGGCAAAATCAGATGAATGCTGCTTTCAGGACAAAATTACTGCTCCAAGAGAACAGCTCTGAAATAAATACATTTGAAGAGTCTGGAGAGTGATTTCATGGAAAATAAATTGGGTAGGCTTATTTTTTAAGGGAAAAGAATAAGGATTGTTGAAAATACTGTAAAACTATTTCAGTAAAATACCATCCTTTTCACTTTTGAATTTTATTATTGACAAAAAAAGAGGTTTAAAAATATGGATGCTATACACATATTTTTCAAAATATAGATTTCTAAAACTAGAGTTTTTCAAACAAAGGAGTACTATATTGTTCTATATAGAATAAAGATATATATACAATATATATACAATGTATAAATACATTGTAAATGCCATTAGATGTATTAGTTACACAAGGAAATTAATTATTTTTTTCTTCTTATTCTTCAACCTGACTTTGATTTTAATTTTAAATGGGAAAGAGAAACACTTATCTAATGCCATCAACAATTGTATTTAACAGAAATGCTTGTCCATCAACAATCAATAGATGTGTTTTGTCTCCTCTGAATATTAAGAGCTCTGAATTAATTTACACTAGCAAATTCTAAGGAATTTTTGACGAATGTACTCATAATGTAAAATTATGTCAAAGAGAAAATAAATCTAGGCTAATGATATGGGTTAAACTCAGTAGGCAGCTGAGCCCCACACAGCTGCTCCCTCACTCCCCCTTAGTGGGAGTGAGGAGAGAATAAGCAGGGAAAAAGGGAGAAAACTCTTGTGTAGAGATAATGACAGTTTAATAGGGAAAGCAGAAGCTGTGCACACAGGCAAAGGAATTCATTCACTCCTTCCCATCAGCAGGCAGGTGTTCAGCCATCTCCAGGAAAGCAGGGTTCTATCACATGTGATGGTTACTTGAGAAGACAAACATCCTTTATCCAAATTACCACTGTTTCCTCCTTCTTCCGCTAGCTTTATGTGCTGAGCATGATATCATATGGTATGGTCATGGTGACTCCAACCAACCAGAGTCATCTGACCCAGCTGTGTCCACTCCCAAATTTTTGTGGATCTCCAGCCCACTTAGTAGTGAGACAGCGTCAGGAGCAGAAAAGGCCTTGATGCTGTGCAAGCATTGTGCTGCAATAATGAGGTAATTTAACTTGTCTGGCAGCCAAATATGACACAGCCGCCATACCTCCCCCTTCCCCCCCACCCAAGGAAAAGGGGAGAGAACAGGAGGAGTAAAGGTAAGGAGACTTGTAGGTTGAGGTAAGAAAAATTTAATAACTGAAGTAAAATAAAATGAAATAAAAACTTGTATGATAATTTTATATATATATATATATGTGTGTGTGTGTGTGTGTGTGTGTGTATATATATAAAAATGCACAGTAAAATTGCTCACCACCTACTGGTAGTGATCCTGGAGGAGTGAAAAGGAATCCTGAACATGAGACCACAATCCTGGAAGAGCGAACCTGAGTGATTCCCAAGAGAATCCGCCCACTTTCTGATCAGCTCTCATTAATACGCTGAACATGACTTAATGTGATATGGAATATCTCATTGGCATATCCAAATGCTAATTCTGAGTTTTTCTAATTACTACACTTGTCCCCTCCAATTCCTTTGCACTTGCAACCTACCCAAACACAATGTCCTTGTACATTATGAACATTTTTCTCATGACAAATCCCACACTGAAACCAAAACACAGTGCTTTCCAGCTACTAAGAAGAAAATTTACTCTATCCTGTCAAACTCTGGACAAATAACTAAAACTTTCCTGTGTTATCAACAAATCCAGAACACAGCACCATATAGAATCACAGAATCACAGAATCACTTGGTTGAGGAAGACCTTTGAGATCGTCCAGTCCAACCATACCATTCCACTATGGGCTGCTCTGAGGAAAATTTACTGCATCCAACCCAAAACCAGCACTGTTGAGTTTGTCAAAGCAGATTGTACCAAATGTATTTAATACTTTATATAGGACAGTTATGTCAAATAAAATTATATTTATTTTTATTTTTCATATATAAAGTTAGATGTTTCTGCTCTACACTTTTAGGTACTCAATAATAAAGAGATTGTTCAGAGGGAGAGTAAAACCAACAGATTATTTTTGTAAAAATCAGAACATTACTATGCATTTGTGACATTCTGCTGTCTTCTTTGATGCTGTGCATGGAAATGCCCTGGATTTGGCTGTGTGCATAGACTACTGCTGATATTCTACAAACAGTGTGTTTGGGATAGCTATTTTATTTTTTGTTACTAAAAGCAAGGATGAAAGTGAAATGTACACACGAGCACATACACACACACAAAATACTTGCTTTTATTTACTTTTCATGACATGTTTATTATACTAAATTTAGATAATTAGTGAACATTACAACAATTTTGTTTTCCATTTGTGATTAGAATTGAGATAGCTTGAAGACACTTTATCCTACAACACTCCTTTAAATACCTAGCCCTCCAACTGAGCTCTTTGCAGGATTTAGACAAAACTGCAACTGAGAAAATTTATTCTTATGATACTATCATATGTATTCATCTCATAAAAGCTATACAATCACAGAGAAATTGATCCATAAATTGGTCATTTGAATGTGACCATTCAATGACTAGTCATTAAAACTAGTAGGAATATTTGTGCTTCCACAGGTAAGTCACTGCATAAAGGTCCATAGGATCAGAGTCTTATGCACATGTGTACTTTTTTTCCTGGGAGTTATTTCATGAACTACTCAATAAAAGAAGATTTTCACTCAAAAATGTGTCCAGAACTAGAGCTAGAGTTCACAGCATTTAGTAGCATTAGGTACTGCTGCATTGCTATTGCTTACCTCTTCCTAATCTGTGAAATATTTTTTCATATTAGCATTGCTTCTCTAAAACCACAGCAAAAGATACAAGCATTCTTATCAGAAGCAATATATATTTAAATACACAAACACATTTTTATATTTATTTAAACATGTACACACACACTAGAAATTATATTTCTGTTTGCAAGTAGTCATATCATTGTGACCATGTAATATATTAGTAACTACACAGGAAAGATACAATTATTAATAATTCAATACCAGTTTGCATCTTCATTCAGCTTGACAGAATTAAACTTACTTACCACTCACAATAAATAATAGTGATAAGACATAGAATTTCAATTAAACCTTATGGAGTGCTAGGTTTTCTCTTTTTTTTTTTTTTTCAATTTTGATTTCTGTGATGATATTTGAACTAAAAAAAATATATAAAATCTCAAACAATTTAAATAATCCTCTGAGAACCTTTATAATTTTCAACACCAACTTTACCTTGTAAATTATTACAATTTTTATATATGTCTGTCAATTCCAAACACAACGGGAGATATGCCTAGCTCAGCTAACCTAGAATATAAGTAATTAGGTAAGACACAGAGTGGTGCTTGTGCTGAGTAGCCAATTTCCTTCTCCTGTTGTGTTAATAATCCTCACATAATTATAAAGTAGTGGGTCATAGTAGTTCTACTTCAATGCGTGGAGAATGCCAGTTGCCTGCTTAATGCACTATTACCATGAAGTGAATTCCAGAGATTTATAACCTTGTTTACTACTTTCTCATTCCACCCAATAATTGAAAAGGATTCAATTTTTTGTTGAAAATAAAATGCACAATAGTAGTACAGATTTTATTTGTTACCTTGGTAACAAATATTCCCTTTACAATAACTTCAAATATGTTTTCTTCTATGGAACGTTTATTACAGGTTTTAATAAGCATGGCTGTAAATAAGGTGTGTTTGGCATGATGGCCTCAACATGAACTTTTTAAAGCTACGGGCCTGTAGTAAAGAGCTACACAACTTGTCAGAGAAAAACTGCAGGAACAGTTTTTCTTTTTTTTTTCTATCCTATACCTAATCATTGCCAGTTGAAGTAAATAACTGTTTCAGCAGTGTAGTATGCTGCTAGGTATTCAGAATTTTCTGTGAAACTCCTGAAATATTGATATATGGAATAAGGCAGACCAGTGGACCAAATGATCATGGATTTTGGAAGCTCTGATATACTGTGTCTAAGGCTGATTGATTGAACAAATCAGAAGAATCATTAAAATCAACAACAATCATTTCATTAATGTTTTCATTTTTAGGGACTGGCATTTTCCAACAGAACAAAGTGCTACAGTGTAAACTGTTTCATATAATTCTAAACAGTATTTTTATTTTTTATCTAGTGTTTATAATAACAATTCCAAATCCTAAGAAAGCCATTTTAATGCTTTGGCTGCAACAGTCTGTATCCTAGGCTTTGATTAGCAAAGTAATCTACCTGTGAAGGCCAAATCCTGAGAGACCTAGAAATCCAAAGCAGATATTCTAAATTTTGTTAGTATTTTTTGTAGGTTGGGTGTTTTAAGGCAGTCTCTAGCTACAGGTGAAGAAAGTGTTCCAGCTCACAGTGATTCACTGGACTACAAAGTAGCTTTCCTGAGTCTAGAAGAGCAAGCAACTTGGAAATTTTATTTTTTCCTACATTATATCTATATATTTAGGCTGTGTCTTGTCCCTAGTGAAATTTCATACTAACTAACCAACTAGCTAACTAGTGTTTAGAGTGGCAAATATGGGGATATTAGTATGTTCCAGTCATGGCCCTGCTTGAGCAGGGAGTTGGACAAGAAGAC
Organism: Antrostomus carolinensis; assembly: GCF_000700745.2. NCBI lineage: Eukaryota > Metazoa > Chordata > Aves > Caprimulgiformes > Caprimulgidae > Antrostomus > Antrostomus carolinensis. Next base: position 8,630 of record NW_010302987.1, on the reverse strand, counting down.
CTCCAGACATCCCTTCCAACCTCAACTGTTCTATGTTTCTGTGATTTGGCAGAAATTTCAAGAAAAATATATGTGTAGACAAAACAATGGAGAAAGATACTCTTTTGTAAATCAATGGATATTACTGCAGAACTAAATTTATTTTAATGAGTTACCAAATCATTACATACTAAGTTTAAGTTTTAAAAGTTTAATTTTTGCCAGCTGTAAAAATTAAAATTTCTAAGGAATTCCTCATACTTAAGCAACACATCAAAGAAAACTATGGACAGAAATCCATTTCAAAAGAGACATGACGTCTCTAACAAGATAATGAGACTGTTTGCAGGGATAGTTTATGATTTAAATTAAGCATTTCAAAGGAATTCAGAGTGGGCAGTCAAGCCTTTGAAGCTGTCTAGAGGTAACAACTGAAGATTTCCATTTCAAAGAGAGTATACATCAGGGTCAGGATGGACCTACACAGATGGAGCACAAACTAGTTTCAAAGTAAGTGAATAATTTACATAGGGTTAACTGAAGCCGTTCCTATAATCCCATAGCCCTAACCCTTTACAAGTCTACACTTTTCCATGAAAGATTGAAGACCTCCATATTTTAGTGGATATAGTTACATAATTAAAACATGTTTAAAAAGATAAGACAGGTGTCAAGAGACCTGTTCAAAAGCTAACAAATCTTAGATTTGTAATTGGGTATTAAAACATTTTTTTTCTCACGTAACACAATGTACATAAATATTTTGAGCTCTGGAAGAAACAAAGATTGTGTGAATAGACAGGAAGAGAATATAAATTCTGTAATCAAAGACTTGGACATGCATGGACACCAGGAAAAGTAAGGTCACAAAGACCTTAAGTAATGTTAACGTTTTCTAGCAACTGGGCTATAATCTAAAAACAAATCACTTAATATAGCTATTTCACATGCATTTCCCTTAAAATAGTTATAGCTGTGTTCAAACCAATCTTTTTTTCTTTTAGAGTTTTTGCTTCTTCCACAAGAAGTTATCATATTTTCTATATCTGACAAAGTCCAGCTAAAGAACAAGTGTAGGAGCTGACAGATGTGTTACTGTTACAACTGCAATGCAAAGACATTAAGGCATTAAAAAGGTATTACTTTCCTTAATTGTTTTAATCACATGGCAGTTCTAAGCTGCATTAGAGAATATCACAGTACTCAGGATGTGTCAGCATAGATGCCATGGCATTGATGCAAACATATATTTACTCCTCCTAAAAAGATGTGTGATGATCATTATATTTGGATAAAGAATAGGACTGTGGAGCGAGGTGTTCTACATAAAACATTTGAACTTAGGCAGCTATTCCCCTAGCATCAGAAACTGGCAGTCTCCAAAGATGATACTGATGTCAAGGATATGTCGGCTAAATAAAACTACCCAGCATAAAATCACTTAGGTGAAGAGAGTATGATGCAATAAAATCCAAAGTTGCTCTGTGTATATGTGTGTGCACATGAGCACAATTTATTTAGGGGGAAAAAAATAAATAAAAAAATTAAAGAGAAATACTTGGGAGAAGATAAACCAGAAATAGAACAATTTTTTTCCTTTTTAACTCCTGCCTGTAAAGAAAACTTGTTGCACCAAACATTTCAAAGGTCTGATAGAAGATATATACCAGATAATTAATGGAAAAAGAGATCCGTTTTTACATTCATCTGTACAGCTGAACACTTTATTTGACTGTTCTTGAACATATTTTCCTCAGTTATTAAAAACCTTGTTCTAAAAGGAGACCAAGTACGAGGTATGAGAACAATACTTAACTAGATTCTTCATCCAGATAGGCCTGTAGTCAGTTTGAAAGGAGGTGTTACTTCCCCTTATTTATTACTTATTACGCTCTCATTTCTAAGGAAGCATTTGCTTGTGGGTGTTTTTTTTTTTTTTGTAGTTTTTGTTGTTTGCTGGTTGTTTGGGTTTTTTTTACAAAATGTATTTCAGCTGTCCTTTCTGACAGATTATTCAGAAAAATAACCAGTAGTATATGCCATGGAAATAATATATAAATATTACAGAAATTCAGCAATAGTTTTCTGGTTCTACATTCCCAGTTTCTAGCTATCTAGAAACAACTACACAAAAAATACTACCAAGAAAAAATAAAAAAAAAAGGGTTGGGATGGGGAAGAAATATTATCTCTATTTTAATACACTGAGTTTACAATATTGTACCTCCCAAAGACTGAACAAAACAAAAAGGCACTAGTGCATTACTTATACTAGTTTTAAACATAGAAGAAATAATAGAAGAGAGAGTTGACTCTGAATTAAATGTAGAGAAGGAGGTATACAGCTGTATTTGAAAGAGGGTTATGCAAAAGAAGAAAATGTAACTTAGAATAATTATGCAGGAAGAAGTTCAAGCAGGAAGCAGTCAGATCAAGTACACAGAAAAAAAAAAAAGGGAAAAGGTGAAGATATAGGTTTTCAAACGTTAGAAGGAGTGATCCTATTTGAGATTTAGTAAAAGAAAATCATTGGTGTAAGTGTAGTGAAAGTAAAAGAGAAAGAAAAATGTGAAAATGTTGCCCCAAAATATTGAGATGTCGGTTACAGGAGTTGAAAGAAGAAAGGAGAAGTGTCATTCATCGTAAAGATAGGGAGAGAGAAGAATTCATATGACTCTTCTCAAGAAAAGCAATCAGACATTTCTAAATATATGGTGTGTATTTCTGGAAAAAGGAGGTGAGAGACAAGAAAATATTAGGCAAATGGAGAGGTTCAGATTTTTGGTAAGAAAGATCTTAAATCACAGAATCATAGAATAACAGAATGATTTAGGTTGGAAGGGATCCTTTGAGGCTGTCTGGCTGTCTGGTGCAACTCCACTGCTCAAGTAGGCTCACATAGAGCAGGTTGCCGAGGACCATGTCCAGACAGCCCTTAGGAGATCTACAAAGACAGAGAGTTCACCACCTCTCTGGGCAACCTGTTGCCGTGCTGTCCCCCTCACAGTAAAAAAAAAAAAAAAATAAAAAAAAATAAAAAAAGTCCCCTTATGTTCAGGAGGCCTCCTGTGTTTCAGTTTTTACCCATTGCCCCTTATCCTGTCACTGGGCACCACTGAGAAGAGCCTGGCTCTGTTCTCTTTACACTGTCCCTTAAGGTATTTATATACTTTGATGAAATTCCTCCCTGAGCCTTCTCTTCTCTGGCATGAACAGTTCCAGCTCTTTCAGCATTTCATCATGTGAGAAAAAACTGTAAAAAATAATAATAATGAATGATGCAACTATCTCTAAGTTACATTGAAGACATAATGAATAGCTGTGACTAAAAAGTAGCATCAATGAGCTGAGCGTGGAGTGTATAAGGCATATAATGGAACATTGTGTGTGATATAGAGTGTATATGACAGATTCATTGGAAGGATTTGCTTTACTGATACTGATGTGTTAATTACCTGAACCTACAAACATTTAAGCTAAGATTCTTCGCAGTACTACTGCTCTCCTTATGCTTTGCCACTCCTCTGAACTGAACTGTTGTAATAGCCTCGTGGGAGTACCATGAAAAGAGAGTTGTAGTTTAAGCAGGAATTCTGTTTACAGGAGGAAAACAGCAGTTTTATGCATCTAAGCTCTGTCTAAAAGAAAAAAAATCCCCGCAAATGGACATGACTATGTGACAGCTATTCCAAAAATAAACATGAACTGCTTGTTCAGATGTGTGGCAACAACAGCTCAAACTTTTGAATGATGCTTTGAAGCTGCTTAAGAAGTTTTCTGTTTAGGAGTATATTCTATGTGTCAAAAAATTACTGGGTGTTGCAAAAGTACAAAGACAGAGAGAATCTGAACACAAGAACTCAACTTTGGATAAAACAGAACCCAAATGAAATTTGTATAACATATCATTTATGTGAACAAGTAAATTGATTCATTTCCTGTCTTTATTTACAAATAAGCTAGAGTCATTAAGCCCAGAGGGCAAATCTCTTGACCACTCAGATCCCCCAAATATGTTTTTGTGGCAATACAGATTTGCAGTCTATATCACATAGATTACTATCTAAAAAACCTACAGCAACAGCTCTTGATAAATAATTTGTGAGCTGCATTTTTTCCAGTTTACTAAGCAAAAAGATTTAACCAGTTTAACATGTCACGCTATTATTAACATCCATAACTTCAGTCAATTAGTCCAATTAGTTCAATTCAGTAATTAGTTCAATATCACTGTGTACACTTTTCAGTTCTCTTTTTTTTTCCTACCCAGATGGTCAAAATGGTCTAAGCTGTTCAAAGGAATAACAATTTAAATTAACAAATATTAGACTTCTTCAAATAGTTTGTTTCTGAGAAATGTTGATGAACTCAAAGCTCATAACAACCATGGAACCTGACAGAGAACAGGATCAGAACCTCAGTACGTTTGAATATTTATACCTAGTTAGTGGGGGCAGGCATCTTTTTTAGTATAAAGTATTTACAACAGGAAAATTTATTACATTAGCATAGCTATATCTCAAAAAATTTTAATAAAAGGAATCATATGGCACATATAAATTCTCATTCACATATATTTTTTAAAATTCCTTTTTGGATAAATGTACGTATTCTGTTGTTTTCCTGCAGTAAACACACACAGTCCCTGCTCCTATTGAAAGAAATGCAGATAATTTTTTCTTAAAAAAAAACTATCAAATACTAATAAAAATATCTTTTAACTAAATATTTGTTAAAGAATACTTTTGGTATGAGATATAATGAAGCATATTAATAAAGATGTCATTGACAAAATAGTATAGTAAAAGTAGTGCATTGCATCTGACCATCTTAGCTACCTACTGATGAATTGTGAAGTTTCCCTTCACAATTATTTTTGTGTAGTTTTTGGGTTTTAAGAAAATTAATCACAGTGCTAGGTAAGAATTTTGAGCAGCATAAAATAATATTACTAGCCCCATCTCTTTTTCCTGACTTGTTTAAAATCTCTCAGAATATCAACAAGTCCTGAAGATATCCTGTTGATTTCTTAGCTCTTGAGGTACACTTGACTCTCGGGATACACTTAACTGAAATGCATTATGTTACGTGTATGTCCACTGAAGGCAACAAACCAGAAAATCAAACCCAGGATTTTGAAACAAAGTATGCAGTTAAACAATATACGTCCTTTTTCACTTTTCATTTTCTTGTCACCTTTAACCTAGGACTAAATTCTTTTTGTCAAGTTACTTACCAGAACTTAAATTGTCCTTTGGGTTCACTCAATTTAATCGAAAGTAAACTCTCCTTCATCTATTACTTCAAACCTAATGAATTATATTTCTCAGTCACTTCTAATGAATAAATATACATGGTTCAACATTGAATAGAGAACATGAAAGCCACTTTCTTGTCCAGGGTCAGAGATCTATAAGAGGAAGTTTTTCTGGGTACAGACTTATTCCAGCAGCTGTACCACTAGGAAAGACACAGTTCAAATTGTTTGCTGCCTCAAACTGCCACCACAAATTGTTTTGCTGCCCCTCCTGATTCTCATACAGGACAATATGATTCATAACCCTTGGAGCTGGCCATAATTTTTATATCCATTACCATATTTTTATGGGGTTTTTTGTAATGGTGGGAGCAAAAAAAATTAAGTTTAATGAAGGCAGATACTTGTCACCTTTACCAAACCAGTAACCAAAATGCAGATTTTCCCAACACCAGAAAACTCCATAATCCCCAAGAAGGTGAAAAATACAATCCAGAAAGAGGATATATCATGTTTATATTTTCAATGCTGAACTGAAACACCTTTCCTTTCCTCTCACCTCCCAAGACTACAGAAATAAACTACTGAAAACTTCATTTTTAAGCTAAAAGAAAAGGATCCCTCAACAAACCATATGACAGCTATGCAGGAACCTTGCTTTCTGGATCACGCTAAAATGAAACTTCATTTAAAAACCTGACTCTTTTGACTGACCACCCAGTCAGTCTAAAAATAAAAATCAGTGTGTGGTAAGGATGTTACAAAGTTTTACACCTGACTTCTCTGAGGTAACCAGACCAGAATGTACTGGTTAGGGCTATTAAGCTATACCTGTCAAACCAATATGTAGTTCCTTTTTGGATGTTACTGTTTGGCTAAATCATTTAACTTGACATTTTCTCCTGCAGCATTAGGGACTTAGTTGCAAAAATGACATGTCTCCAAACTTTATGCTCATTATTCAGAGCCTCATACCTGACCCTTCTGAAAAACAGTAAGCCTTACATGAAAAAAAAAAATATAAAATCTAACCACTATGGCCTTTTCTTGACAGGAAAGGACTAAGATCGACTCTTCCCCCATTTTGCTATATATTGACACAGAGTAGCAAGACAGAGCCCTGTGTTCCTTTTCCTGTGTAGTATTGGGATGAATTTAGCTGAGACTCTGAAACACAAACATGGTCCTTCCTGCTGCATATTTTTCTGGAAAAAGATACTTTATCATATAGTACCAGAGACTTTCAGACATGAGCAAGCTCACCTTAGTAACTACCCTACAGATCTCAAAGAATGCATGGCAATCTTTTCACTATGAAAAATGGTAGATTTCTCTACAGTCCATAATAAATTGTTACCTCTGAATTAAATATTAGTCCTATTTATGAAAAGTAAAAACATTATTTCTGTCCCTCATTTTGTTAATTAACCTCCTGCAAGAAGAAGTGCTTAAAATATAATCTTTAGATTTTTTTATGTCTATTCAGAAGCCTAGATCCTGATTTATCAAGTAATGATATAGCTCAAGATCAAGAGGATCCAAGGGAACTACCTGTATCTTATAGACTTGTTAAAGCTGGATACATGTTCAGAAACCTTACTGAGTCAGTGTCTTCCTTATCTTTATGTGTTATTGAAAGTATCTTTAGATGTGAAATAGAATTTCCATCCACTTTTGTGGATGAGTAAGAGTCATGGCATCACTATTTGTCAGTCAGTAAAAATGGAAACGGAAAAGGAAAGGATGTTCAAGTATACACACATAGCAATAAATGAGATATCATTCACTAAGCAATTAAGTTAAAATACTTTTTTCCTCTTACTGAAGTAAAATAAGAATGTCACTAACACAAATTAATATATCTACTAAGAACAGGCAAATATATAAAACTGCATAAATCTGAAATATGTTGTAAAATGTTTTGTATAATTTCAAAATCCTTAAATACCAACTTTCTGTTAACAACCAAATAGCTCATACTTTTAGTAATTATAAACTTTTTCAGTATATGCAAATACTTCTTGCTATGTTTCCTGTGGCTTTAAAAACAAAAATGCAATTGTAGTTATTCCCTACAGAATTACTTTTGGGGCCATGATTACACTGTAAATTTTTCAATTTATTCTTACTGAAGTTATTAGAAATATTCATATACAGGAATTAGTTCACACGGTTGGAATAAGGTGAAGACTTCAACATAGTTATTGCAGAATTCCAAATTTTTAATTGTAGATGTTTAGTATCATTAATACCACATAGACAAATCAATAATAAAAGCAAAAGTGGGGACTTTTCTGGAGACAACTTAGTATGGTATATATATTTTTTTATTACTTTCATTTTTTTCTCCACTAATTTTATGAAGGCCCATAAAGTTTATTTTCAGGAAAGCTACTGAAGAATTTTGGCAGAGCTTCTTCAGACAGTTTCCTGAAATAGCTGAGAGTCCAGCAGTGACATAAATAAATAGTGGAGCTGAATACAGGTCTTTGGCTGGTCCTTTTTACCAGCTGTACTAATAAATCAATTTGATGGCGTGGATCACCCTGATGCACTTCTTCTCCTAATAATGCTAACTTGGAAGAGCTGTTGTTTCACTATTGGATTTCATTTGCAATACTCACCAGCTGTCGTGAAAACCCAGATGTTTGAACAGAAAAATAAACAGATGACCTAACCGAGATAAAAAGTTTGCAAAGAGGTTTATTTTTATCTCTGCATAGCTGGTTTTCTGCATCAAAGCTCTGTACATCTGAAATTCTGTAAGGCTAAAAATATTTCAGTAAAATGAACCCCAAGCAGGCATAGAAACACATTTAATATCATTCAAACTATTATTCCAGTACTTTACACAAGTCCTAAACTGCTACAAAAGTACTTGTATAGCGCATTTGTATAGTTTGAAACAAAGCTATTTTTGAGAATCAAACAGACTGAACTGGATTTTCCTGCTTTCATGTGTTTTACAATTAATATGGCTAACATGCATAGAGACATATGTTCTGACCCTATTACTATTACATGCACTAAAAATAAAAAAAAAAAATTCTATTCTATGCATGTTTTACCTGAATCTAAATCCCTAGCAATTTTTTATTAGAGAATACAAATATTCACTTTACTATGATATAGGAAGCCTCAAGGACTGCCTTGCTACTATAAGGCTCAAGGTTTCTGTGAAAGTATTTATCCAGTTATGTATGCACAGCCACCAGTGTAGAGAGTAACAGTGACTATATGTGTTAAATCTGATTTACCACTGAATGTCATTTTACACAAAATGCTATGTATGCCACACCATCTTTCTGTTACCCATTCAAACACCTAAATGGCCACTAACTCTATAGTATGTGAAAGACTTTGATCAATAGCTTCACCTACATAATGATCATAG
>NW_010302986.1:0-39028 GCF_000700745.2 Antrostomus carolinensis | reverse complement strand
CCAAATTATAAATATATAAATATATATATATATATATATAATTTCATTTTTTTTGTTCACATATAATGCTAGCAAACAATTTTGAATAAAATAATAATTCCTCAGTAATAGATGATTTCCCTTCTGTATTACTTTATCAGTAATGTAAATGCCTCTTTCTTACCTTGGGCTGAATCACTGTGGGCTCCTACTTGTTCTTTGTGTGACAGCTAAAGACATAAACTTGAAACAAACTTGAATGTAAACATTTCAGGCAACGTGGCTATTTCTTATCCAATAAATCAATTAATTGTTTTTTTCACCTTACAATGACTGCATTCTAAATGTATACATGTACATGTAACACATTATGCCACTGGTTATAGTTGCAGTCTGCATGATTAAATGTTAAGAATATTTGGTTAGTTTTTATACTTAAGTTCTATTGCTAGACTCTTCAAAATGTAAAATATTAGTTGCAGAAAGTAACTCTCACTTTAACTGAGACTTGTTAAGCATTGTGTCAATTAGGAAAGAATTCAAATCTCCTCAGACTCTCAGTGAATATTTGTTTTCAGTTGTGTACTATAAACTCTTCTGGGTAATGAAAGTTTATTCATTTAACAACACAGAAGAATAAATGGAATTAAGAAACTAAATAAATCGGCTGTAGAATCAAATCTGGTTTTGGCTAACATCTTTCTTTCGTACTGGAGAAAGACAGCATGCATATTTTTGCACCATGTCTTATCAACCTTAACCTTGTAGCCATCTTCAGGAAATAAGACTTTTTTTTTTTTTTTCCTTCTCTGTTGATGACCTTTGCAAAGGTTCAGTGCTTTATAAACTCTGTATAGAGTTAAATCATAACATCAGAGGTTTGTGTTAATGAAAAAGCACAGAGGTTTTGTTGTTGAAGAAATAAATCAAGAACCAGTCAGCCTTCCTTCCCAAAACAACCTTCTTAAAATTGTTACGATTGGCACCCATTTACTATGTCAGCTATCATGATTCAGTGCATTTTATATGAATAAATAATAAAGAATACAAATTAACATGAGATCTAAATGTGTTGTAAATTAATATTTAAAAAGTAGGAGAGTACTATGTTGTGATGGAGTTTTTTTCAAATATGAAATTAAATTGCTTAGGAGAAAAATCAAGATTGCCCCCCCCTATTTTTTTATGTCATAATGAGAGTATTCAATATTGTTTTCTCTAAATATTAGTTTAAAGAAAGCTAAGAAGGCTTCCATAGCTTGCAAATATCACTGAATAGAATTATAGAATGGTTTGGATTGGAAGGGACCTTAAAGATCATCTAGTTCCAATCCCCCTGCCATCAGCAGGGACACCTTCCACTAGATCAGGTTGCTCAAAGCCTCATCCAGCCTGACCTTAAACACTTCCAGGGAGGGGGCATCCACAACTTCCTTGGGCAACCTAAATATATCAAGAGTATTGTTATCCAGCATTCTTTTAAATATGAACAATGAAACTCCATGTAACAGACACTTATTGAATATGTGTTACAAAGGAATTTATAACTAATGTTGATCTAGAATTAATTGTATACAATGCTTATCTTCTATATCAATTTGGTATTTCTTTAACTGGACATCATTCTCTTTTATTTTTAATAAGGGAACTTCCAATGCTCCTTTACAGAACTTTCATATTGTGTAAAAGTATCACCTTTAAGATAAAGTATTTTAAAATTCAGATATTTTTTTTTCTTAGAAGTGTAAACTAAAGTGATAATGAGAACTTACTTTTTTATAAAAAATAATTAAAAAACCCCATAATCAACTCAAAAACGGATATTGTCCTGCAGAGAAAGGAGTTTTTTGTGTCTGAGTAAGATTCATCTCCCTACTCTCTCCTAGCCACTAGAATATACAGTTGACCTTTGTTTCAATTTCTTCTGTCTACCAGAATGTCTACAAAATAGCTAAGCATGCATTTTACTCTGGAGAACTCGAGATCATATCTTGGTGATTAAAATACTCATCTGGAATATAGAGAACCAAATTCATACCAACAATTCACTTACGGTGTCATAAATCTTTGACACTGAAAGCAAGGCTCATCATTAACTGACATTTCTGGGATGTTTTTTCCTCCTTGCAAATTCTGCTTGTATCAGATAAAGCTACTATATCTTTTTTTCCTGCAGTTTACAATACTCTGAAACAGAGATTGCCTTAATGCTTCATGTATTCTAAATCTGGTGCTTAAAAGTAGCTGCGATAAACACATCCTTAGGGACTTTACTAGATGTGGGCCTCCAAACTTAAGTCAGAGGGTCTGCCCAGAGGAATATGGAATCATGTTCTTGTGGTTTAGCTTGACAGAAGATTATCTCTCTTGCCATTTGTCAAGTAAGGCGCATAGCATTTAAAGGAGCATGTCTTTAAAAAGATGGGCTGTTGCAGAGTGGTTTTAAGGAGTTTACAATTTACACACACATGCAAACAGGTCTCTCAGCTGATGCTCAGACTCCATTGTCTCTCTGGCAGTTGAACTGGACCTTCTGCTCTGGTCCCTCTTGTCCAGGTGCCTCACCCTAGGAGACACCCCCCCCCCGCCCCGTTCCTGGCTCCCAGGCCACGCACCTCCATACTGACTTGTCTGTCTTTATCTCCAGTAGTGATCACATACTGCCTTGAATACCCACACATGCTCCAGCTGCTGGCACATTAGACACACAACAAACTGGTCCTTCTGACCCACTCCAGCTGCTGCACTCAAGCTCCCACACGTGCATGTGTGCATAGAAGGGAGTTCCTCTCCCAGGAAAAGATTTAGAAATGGAGTTTAATTAGAAGAGATAACAGACTGCATTGACCAGGGCATGGTCATAGAAGCATACAGACCAACACACTGTTTACTGGCGACCAGATCCTTTTACCCCCTTGTGTCTTTATTATCCCATGCTTGTTCCTCCCCATCCACTTTGATACCGCACTTACCTTATCTTACCCCTAAACATCCCATAGTATGTTTTGTGCAATGCCAGAATGCCCTTCCCTGGCCTCCTAATTAATGTCATCCCCCAAGGCAGGAACGCCTCAGTATTTCTGATGCTCCAGAGATGCACGGGGCTGGGTCTCACTTGGCACATCAGGCTGATGATCTCTGGGCAGCCCTGGGGGGCTGGGGCAGAGCTAATGTCTCTGACCAGGGCACTTGGGTTCTCCTACTGCCCTCTGCCTCTGTGCTCCTCTGCACGTGTGCACGTCTGTGTGGAGATCTGTCTGATTACCCTCCTGTAATGACCTAGAGAGTTTTCAGGTTCTCCTATCTGCCTTTCTTTGCTGCTTGCCTTTGTTGTTGTCTGCTTCCTTCCTGTGTGTGAAGGTATTTTATCACAGAATCTAGCGGCTGTATTAAATGTTCATTTTCTGGCCACATTTTTGATTAATAGGCTGACTATGATCAAACATCAAACATGTAGAGAACACCTTGAAACCACCACTCTTGGAGATCTGCTGCAACTTTCTCCCACTTAAATGACTGGAAATCATCCTAAAATACTTCCTTGTATTTTTCAGAGACAACATCTCTGGAGATGTTCAAAGCCCATCTGGATGCTTTCCCGTGCAACCTTTTGTAGGGAACCTGCTTTGACAGGTTGATCTCCTGAGGTCCCTTCCAATCCCTACTATTCTGTGATTCTGTGAACAGTGTATTTGGGCTTACACTGGACTGATAAATTCAACATATTTCTCATGTTCTTCGTTTCAGTCATTCCATATAGGAGAATATCCCTCTGCTTTTTTATCTGTTTATTACCATATCTGCAGCATATTTCTGCATGTGACACATGAGAAAAAATATAAATTCAGTGTCAATTTTTACAGTGTGATATAGCAGATCAGTTTCTTCACCCCAAAACAATTGTGAAGATTATACCATTAATAAATAAAGTTTACCACATTACATTGCAGTGACTTCTAAACATTCTGAAACAATACTAAAGCCATAGACATGACAGATATACCTGTACTTCTCCAGTCCTCCATTACTGTACCACTTGCCTTATCATCTTTTTTTTTTTTTTTTTTCATTAGGACAAAGATTATGTTCCTAGATGCATTGTTTTTTTTAGCCTGAAAAGTTCCCATGAGGATCATTATTACTTTTAACTGACTCCACTATTTCATCCTTTTAGGGTCTCCAAAGACAAATGTGATTTGTAGCACATACACCTTAAATTAGAGATATAGATTTGCTGTTGGTGTTCAACTTCTGAAGACTGTTGTATCTCTATTGAAATGTATGTTTTTCCTCTTGGGTTAACCTTTGAGTTTTGTTCTGTTCACATTGCCTGTAATATTTACTGTTATTTACTTCATTTCTTTAAATCATGCACTTATTCAGTTAGTAATTCATCAATGATACTCATAGATAAGTACATATAACATTTCTTGTATTACACTGATGAAGTCAATACGGTATATGTAATGTGTTCGAGTTACCATGTATAAAGATAATTATATCTTTTCCCACTGTAAATCAGATATTTCAAATGTCCCTTTGTAAGTTACTATGGAGCTATTGTACTTCAAAGACCTCATACATTTCTTAGGCAATGGGGCTAACCTTTAATTATTCTATACATTCATTCCTGATGAAAATTCATAGCATATTTACAAAGCAAAATCTTATCCTTGCAAGAAAACAAACTCACTGGCAATTCTTTAAGAAGGAGTAGAATCATAGATTGTATACTTAAGTGTAAGAAGAGACATAGTGGTTAGGAGAAAGGTAAAAGAATTTTCAACATAAACAAGGAAAAAATAGAATACAACTAGGAAATGCAATGAAAGGAAGGAATGGAAATATGTCAGGAAAACATGCACTGGTTCTAAGGAACAATTCTTCCTGATATTTAGAGGTAAATTTCAAAAACAAGCCTTCAAAAGTAATGATAATTCATTCCCGGAGACTGAAGCTGATTCAGTAGAGGAGCAAATAGCTTAGCCTAAGGTCCAGAGAGAATGCGACTCTCAAAATGACCAGTTATAAAACCACTGTTCAATTTTAAAAATTATATTCCCTTGCTTATACTGTTTACATATCACATGTATCTTGTGCAAATCAGACAAGAAATTAGGCTTTATTATCTTTATTTTTTTTCAGAAATCAGTGCAATGACAGAGATTTTTATTCCTCAGGGAAAACTAATGCATCAAATAAAAAAAAAATAACTGAACTATTTAAACACTTTCCATTTATTCATTATTGTTATTTTTATGTGTGCTTGTATTGAAACACACTGATCATACACACATACATAAATGTTAATCAATATCATTAATCTATTATCTTTTGTTCTTTTATTCTTTTTTATGTGAAATGTAAATCAAATCAAAATTGCAGAATAACAGGTGCAGGCTCTTCTGAAATTCTCTTACCAAGTCATTCTCAAATTGTGTCTCTCAGATAAAGGTCAAGGACAGAAGGAAGCAGTAAGTATGCAGTGTGGAAGCAATCAACCCTTACACTCATTTAAAAGCAGGACACCTTTAAAGAACCATTAGGAGTTTGTCACAAAATCCATTCTCTTTTCACTAGTACAAATATAAATTGGGAGTAACTCCAAGTTTATGAATGAAGCTTTATTGGAATAAGTGTCAGTTTATGATGAGACTAGAGGACAAAATTGTCAACTGGTTTCTGTTTACATAGCTTTAGCATCACTCGCCAATGGAAACAAGTGCACATACATGCTCATGTATGCACTGGTTTAAGTTTATGATGAGACTAGAGGACAAAATTGTCAGCTGGTTTCTGTTTACATAGCTTTAGTTAGCATCACTCACCAATGGAAACAAGTGCACATACATGCTCATGTATGCACTGGTTTAAATTCTGCATTTTTTAATTTTATTTTTTTTTTAATCTTGATCCTAAAATAAATCCATTCCTCAAAGCATGAACTTTACTCATTACATTTTTTTTTTTTTAAGACTTAAATTTGTCTGAAATTTAATTTGTTTCTGTAAGGGATTTTTAGATCTAAAATATAAAGATGAAAATTTATTTTAAATGGTTTTGATATATTCTAGTTCTGCACTTTTAAATATAATGTTATTATATCAATGTATCTAATTTACATCCAGTTGTTGAATATAAACACAAGTCTTGCTGAAGAAAAGAAAAGTAATTTTACCTTTTAAAACTTCTTTCCTTTCCCACTGCCTCTTCTGTGTGACTGTTATTTTCCCTCTTCCATGATTAGGCTGTACAAATAAAGTTACAAGTGCCATGCTCCCAGTGAATGACAAGAAATAATAATTTACTGACACAGCTCGTGGATTTCTTTAGATCAGAGACACATTATGTGCCATGCTCAAGAATCCAAAAACAGTGTTCCAGGACTAAACTGTTCTCATTAATTGGCTACAGGGCTGCAAATAGTACTATTTTGATAGAAACAGGGATGCCAGCTGTTATTGAAATGATTATATTATTTGTTAATTACTAAACAAATCTCAAAATTTGACAAAACACTGTTCTTATTGATTTTACTGTACGATATACAGTGCCTGAAGCTCTAGACAAAAGATCTGACATCTCCACAACTCACTGAGTAGGTTTTGGTTTTGAATCACAGTGAAAGTTCTTATGCAAACCTCATCTTGAAAAGCAAATGTGTGCGCAACGCATTTTTTTGAAAGCATAGAAACCTGCAGATGAATGGCAATGGTGAAAGAAGAATAAAGAAAAATTCAGTTTTAAAATAAATGCACACTTAAACATCCCGAGTAAAGATGAGCCAAATCTATGTAACACCAGGATACAGTTTACTGTTCGTATCTATCTCTGCAATAAAAACAGAATCATAGAATGTTGTGATTTGGAAGGGACCAACAAGGATCATTGAGTCCAACTCCTGCCCTACATAGGACAATCCCAAGATTCAGACCATGTGTCTGAGGGCGTTGTCCAAATGCTTTTTGAATATTGTTAGGCTTGGTGCCATGACTACCTCCCTGGGGAGCCTGTTCCACCACTCTCTGGGTGAAGAACCTTTTCCTAATGTCCAACCTAAAACTTTCACCAATTTTGTGGCCTCCTCTGGACACTCTCCAGTAGCTTTATATCCTTTTTATACAGTGGCACCCAAAACTGCGCCCAGTACTCGAGGTGAGGCCGCACCAGTGCAGAGTAGAGAGGGACGATCACCTCCCTTGACCGACTCTCAATGCTGGGCTTGATGAACCTCAGGACATGGTTGGCCCTCTTGGCAGCCAGGACACACTGTTGGCTCATGTTCAACTTGCCATTGACCAGAAA
This sequence comes from Antrostomus carolinensis, assembly GCF_000700745.2. Taxonomy (NCBI): domain Eukaryota; kingdom Metazoa; phylum Chordata; class Aves; order Caprimulgiformes; family Caprimulgidae; genus Antrostomus; species Antrostomus carolinensis. The sequence goes on along the minus strand of NW_010302986.1, from coordinate 31,744 downwards.
CCCCAGGTCCCTCTCTGCAGGGTTGCTCTCCAGCCTCTCGTTCCCCAGTCTGTGTGTGTGTCCAGGGTTGCCGTGTCCCAGGTACAAAATCCAGCACTTGCCCTTGTTAAAATTCATAGGGTTGGAAATTGCACAGCTCTCTAATTTATCTAGATCTCTCTGCAGGACCTCTCTGCCCTTGAGAGTGTCCACAGCTCCTCTCAATTTGGTGTCAATAGCAAATTTGGTAAATGAAACAGGATCAGAACAAAATTACCTACCTTTTAAAAATCATGTTATTTTGCTTATTTTTTGATACATCAGATATATGTTCTTTTTCCAGAAGAAACTGCCACTATCATTGAATATACATTTTCTTGAAGTAAGAAATCTTGGTTTAGGTTCTATGCTGCAGAAGCAGAGGTTCTTACAGATGCTCTATTTACTCTCTTGAAGCTGATGCAGTCATGCAAGCTTACAAATATTCTTTGCTCTATTAAAATCAGCATTAAAGCTAAGCATATCGGAATTTCTCCACAGGGGTGATGCTCTGGGAATTATCTTGAAATATCCTTTGTACTAGTGGTCCATTGCACTGACCTGGCATGCCACTGACCTCACTGAGACTCAGAGAGATGCAGTTTCTGCTGCACTGAGTTCATTACAGAGCTGTAGGGTAGAAAGTCCCATTGCTTTCCAAAAGCTCACATTGCCTTCAGTGGGACCAGAATATTTTTTCTCAAAGTACAGGCTATTCAAGGGAAAATAGATAAGAAAATGAGGTCTCTAAAACTTAATCTAAGCATATGCTTTATCAACAAAAATGTTTCTAAACAATTCTGTATTTTAAACAATCTACATTGAAACTTGTCTTATTACATTTGTATTCTAATTTTATTTGGGAAGGCGTATTGGCATTTTTTAATGGAAAAAAAATGACATATGCTCAATGCTCCTTGGCTTTTTGTCTTTTTATTTAAAGTAAAAATGCTTACTTTACTTTATTTGTAAAGTAAGCATGGCCATAGGTGAGTTTCTAATTTTCTTTTGTGCTTCCAATGCTTCCTAAAATCCAAATCCAAGTGTTTTTAATATTAATGCAACTAAATGATAATTTATTTTAAAGGTTAAATGCTACTGTTCACTGAGTTCTTGGTAGGTTTCATGTAGTAGCACAAAATCCCATAGTATAAATTTGAAGAGAGATGAACTCTTATTTTGATGTGAACACCATTTTTTAATGTAATGCCATTAAATCTAAGAAAATAGTGACACAATTCTTATTTACTTGGTTTGTCATAGTAGCAACGACGTTACGACTTGGTATTGATTTCAGATAATTTCCTTATATAAAATAATAATTTAACTACTATAGTAAAAATATTCTCAGTGACGGTTATTTTTTCTAACTCTGTTCATGCAGAGAAGCAGCACATCCTCTTATCTCTTCCAACTCTGGATATTATTTGCTTCTTAATTTGTTAATCTAATAAAAAACTAGTTTTAATCTATTACACTCTAAACGGGTCATACTAACTCTCCAGATGGCATGCCCTTTAGTCAATTGCAAGGGTGTCAATAAAAGTTAGTAAACAGTATTAGGTGGAAGACAGTAAATTACCCCTTTCTGTAGCTGATCACAGTTAGAATAAATTGCATATAACATTAAACTGCTCTCAAAAGATTCTTTCCAATCTAGAATTGATTTCTTCTGTCACCGTGGGATTCTAACATCATACTTGCAAGACTGTTTTACACCTAAGTAAAGTCATCATTCCCACCAACTGTTAGGATACATTCAGAACATGTCTCAATATATTGTTGTTCTTATCCAATCTTTGTGGTGAGCTTCCTTATTTCATTTGTCAAACTCAAATTTTGGTATTATTTCAGTCTTAGCAGTCTGAGGATATAAGCAAGACTGACATAGATAGGAGAAAACATGTTTAGGTGCAGAATATTTCTTCAAATGTGAAACAGACTAACAGCAGACTCATTAGCATAGTTATTCAATGAAGTAGATAAATAATTTTGATAACAATAAGTATTAATGCAAGAAGTCATTGAAAATTTAATACAATTTCCTAATAAAATATTGTGTCTTTCAAAATCAACAAAGCTATAAATTTAACAAATCAATAAATCCTCAAGGTTGTTATCCATAAATCCCTTATCAATGCCATTTATAGTCTTACAATGAATTGAGCATGAGTGCTACCTACAACATAACCAGGCAAGAAATCCAAAAGCACAGACTGCATATTGAACTTATTGTTATCCTGCATACATGGCTCTATCTCATTGTAAAATGTGTGTCATAAAATGGAAAAATCTATATTACAGATAATGGGGCATGTAAAATGGAATTTCAAATTTAGAAAATGTTACCAAAAGTTCCTAGACTACAGAATGAAACTGTCTTTCATTAGCTTCCAAACTTGTGGCTATATCCCACTAGTCAAAATAACCCTCTGGAGACACCTTTGTTGTTTCAACTCAAGGAGCAAGGACATACATTGCAATATTGAGATTAGGATTCAATCTTACTCTGTACCTGGCAGAACAGGACCTCATTTAATTAGACAGATCCTAACTGGCAGATGCAGGATTGATGAAGATAAAAACACAAAGGTGGTGAACAGGATTATGAAAATTAAGTAAACCCGGAGTGTATATTTCAAAAATCTTATTCACCATCTGTCTCTTCTCATTTCAATTCATCCTATATCACTCATGTGAGACCAACAGAATGGAATCAGACATTTGTCTCCAGAGTCCTGCCTGACAGAGAAAACAGCTAACAAGGGGAACCAAGTACCTTTGAGCCCCTCTAAATGGCTCATGTCAGCCTACACAGACTGCCTGTATATTTCACTACTGCATTAATCCTCAGTGTATTTTAGGAAGTGATTCCTTAACTTTGGCTTCTAGCTTATTCATTTTGTTATTTTTCCTACAGAAATCTAACTGGAAATGGATAAGGCACTGTGTTTTATCCTTAGCACAAACATAGAAGTGTTTCTGGATCCTCTCATGTGGGAAAAGTCTACCTACCAACTAGAAAAAGAGTTAATCACTATACTAGAATCTCTAAAGCGCTAACCTTTTATGTTAATGTCTTATTTGTACAATTACAAACAATTAGATATTTATTTATTTATTTATTTACAGTTGGGTTTTGTGATAATTTGCCATTGAAAGGCAAAGAGGTTTTATTTTCCTGAAAGAAAGCCTTGTTTTCTCCTATGATCCAGGTATGTTGCATATGTAATACATAACAGAGCCTTCACATAGACATGAGTTCTGTCTCAGCCTACATAACCATGCATTCACAAAGGTTTATGATTTTTAAACTTCAGAGCTATGGATTTTGGCTTTCCCATGTTAAGCTTTAAAAGCTGAAAGTACATGAAGTTTGGAGCATGTGTTTTCACAGGAAATATATATAGTTTCTGCCTCAAATGGCCAGTGAGTCTATAAAGGTCTGAAGACTGTATGCACTAATCACTGAGGGCACCATCGTGCGATGCTGAGGAAAGCCCAGAAAATGGGGGCTGAAGATGCTGAAGATCTACTGACCTCACTGAAAAATTTGTTGATATGTTGTTGTCTAAATTAAAAAAAAAAAAAAAACAAAAAACAAAAAACAACATAAAGATAGGTAAAGCATACTAAGGTATCTTCCTACAGTCAAATATTCGCTCTTGAGTAGAAAACATAGAACATAATATGCCCACAGGAGCTGTCATATACAGCCAAGCTCCTTATTGGATAGTCACAATGTTCTGTCTCTGTCTCCTAGATTTCAGCAAAATACTCAGTTTTCTTCTCACTGTTGCTGTATTAAGCACTAATTCTGGATACTGCCTCGCAGCCCACTAAATAATAATCTTCTGTCTCCCAAAGGTACACTGCACTGTCACCCCACAGGTGCTTGTTCATTAGGCAAGTCTATCTATTAACCAGACACTAAGTACAAGGCTGCAGCACAGGTGGTAGTAGAATCCTAAATAAAAAGAAAAGAAACACTTACACTATTTTCTTCCATGCTGTTACAAAGAACACACTTTCTGAAAATTTTGTTGTGAATATTTCTTGACCGGCAGGACTCAGTCCTGGAACTCTATAAAGAAGTTTTTTCATTAATGAATTATGAGGTCCATGGTGCAATCCAAGAACAGGAATATAATTTCTATATAAAACAGTAGTGTAATTGGCTAATTCTTCCTTTACTGCGGTAGGAATAATTCCACAATGCATAGGACAAGGCAGCAGTTCCAAGAACAATGAATCTACCTACCATGGTTGAGCACATGCTTTGAGAAAAATTTCCCTCATGTAGAAATAATAATTTGAGAAGTAGCCTGCTTTGGCAGTTATCTCAGATGTAATTGCATCAGAGCAGTTACACTGCAGCTTTTGCTTCAATGCATCTCCGATTTAGATAAACCAATTTGGGTAGACATGCCCCAAGAGGTAACCATATGGTAAGTTTGTGAGGCTATGTGAACTACATAGTGGAAGTCTCAAAAATTCCGGCCATTCTTCAAGAGACAGCTGTGTCTTTGTTTTTAATAGTCATCATTACCTGCATCATCAAATGTTCCAGGCTTCAGGTGCTTCCTCTTGGTTCTATGTTTTTCTTTGACTTTATTTGTATACACAGAACCAAGTGTAAAAGAAAGTGAGGGACAAATAGATATCTAATTTAGATTTATGAAGTTAAATGAATGTTTTTTTCTTGTTTTTAACGTTAGTAGCTTTGAAATAATGATCTTAGTTGCACACAGTTTTTTGTTGTTTTTTTTTTAATATCTATTACATAGAATTTAAACTTTGGTGCCTAAAGGGCAATAAAGTTTCTCAGTGATAAAATGTTAATTTAGAAGTGTTTGTGGACAGTAATTGCTCAACACCTGACCTTATGCTTAAAGGAAAGCTGTAAGAACATTATGCTCAGCTTCCAGTGGTGAATATATGTCTTCCTAGCACCTCCCTTTTACTAAAGCAAAAATTAAAAAGGAATAAAATAAAATGTCTGACCTCTAAATCAGCCATATCCAGTGTGCCCAGTAGTTCTGTAAGAGATTCTACACACACCATTCACTATGCAGCACTCACTTCCTGCTGCCTGACTGGCAGCATCTCTTTTCAAATTCCTAATGGGTTCCTCTGTCTCTGTGACATATAAAAGCAAAAAGAATATTATAAGAAATCAAGGGCTTTTATACTTTGTCCTTTATAAGAGTTACAGTGTTCTCCAAAGCTTCAGAAACTGTAGTTGCTAGAGTTTACTCTATTTTTTGATGAGTAAATTGCAGAATTTTAAAGGATTTTTTTAGCTATCAAAGAAGTGTAAATAAACATGATGATGACCACATCAAAATCATAATAGAAGCACTCATGATAAGCTTATGGGAGGGATATCTGAAGACGTATCTTTATAAGCGGGAAAGTAAACAAACGAGTTCTCCTTTGAATTTTCAGGTGTCTTGGTATCTTTAAGGTTTGAAAAAGATACTTTTTTTTTGAAAGACCATATTTTAAATGGTTCAGTAACCGTAAATCTCAGAGTATCTACCAGTGTGATCATCAGTATGAACCAAGAGAAAAAGGAGTTGTCCCACCCTAAGACTAATTACTTGATTTATGCTATTTTTCTTATATGTTTCGGATTTTTTTGTTTTGTTTTGCTTTATTTTGTTTGTTTGTTTGTTTGTTTTTTTTATTTTCACAGAATTACAGAATGGTAGGGATTGGGAGGGTCCTCTGGAGATCATCTAATCTAAGCCCCCTGCCAAAGCAGGTTCACCTAGAGCATGTTGCACAGGATCACATCCAGGCAGGTTTTTAATATCTCCAGAGAAGGAGACTCCACAGCCTCTCTGCGCAGCCTGTTCCAGTGCTCTGTCACCCCACAGTAAAGAAGTTTTTCCTCATCTTCAGGTGGAACTTGCTGTGTTCCAGTTTGTGCCTGTTGCCCCTTGTCCCGTTACTGAGCACCACTGAAAAAAGTCTGGCCCCATTCCCAAGAGTCTTAACACCCACCCTTTAGATATTTATAAGCATTGATAAGATCCTCTCTCCAGGCTAAACAGACCTGGGTCTCAGTCTTTCCTCATAAGAGAGATGCTCCCAGTCCCCTAATCACCTTTCTAGCCTTCCACTGGACTTTCTCCAGTTCTTTTTCCCTAAGCACTGGTGATTAGTCATGCTTCAAAACAATATATATGGCTCCCTCCTGACTTTGCATTTTCATCAGATTACCTTGGAGTTTTTGTTAATAGATTCCATTCTGAGAGTTTCGAGTACTTGTGTTGCTGATAAGGTTTCTGCTCTCTTCTTGTAGCGTTGTGTAGACTGGGGTTCTGGTGCTTGACTGTAGGTCTTTGTCTCCAGGATGAAGGGCAGGTTTTTTTTGTGCACAAAGAAAAGTGGCAGGGTCTATCCTGGATATTGTGGACAACCTTATTAATAAAATTCTTTTTTTCTGGTTGCTTGTAATGAAATAGACTGTATTTCATTATTCAGGAGACTCCATTGGAGCCCTCTCTTTCCAAATTCCTAGTTCCTAAATGTAAAATAGAGCAGTCTATTGCAGCAGCAGGAACCAAAATGAACAGAAAAATTGAGAACACACAGAGAAATAGAGACCAGATAGAGAAAAGTGATCGTAAATATGTGAATGTTAGATCTCTCAGTGATTTATAAATTCATTAGTGTTATATATGAAGCAGATAAAAGCAAATCAAAATAGCTGTCACTTAAATAAAAATATCTCAGAAACTAGGAAAAGACCTTCAATTGAAGAGTTACATTTTTTTTTCTATTTATCTTTATACCATAAAATGTTTCATTTAATATATGCAAATAAGCTTGTGGAATAGAATTGTTGATATGAAAAGGCTATCTTTGCTACATACCAATAATCTCTTATGTATTTCACAGAAAATTGTTTAGAAAACTGAATGGTATGTATAAATGTTCTTGTATGTATCATGTATGGCCAAAAATTCTTTATCTGTTGAGGCCAAAAAAATATTGCTGTCTCTTGTTTTGAAGACATATTGTGAAACATCAGTAGCACCAGATTAACGGGACTCTTATTACCATGTCACATTTATTTTTTTAAATAGGACTCCTGCAAATTTCAGGTATAATCCTACATGCAACTTCCTGGAAAATATTTTTAACACCCTTCAGCAAAAGTACATCTACATATCTTCAGAAATTAGGATTTCAAAAAAGAGGAATAACGGGGGTTTTTTTGTGTTGCCTGATGATTTCCTTTTATCAATGGATGAAAGCAAGTGTGAAATGTAATGACGAACAAATTAGTTCACTTGGATATCAGCCATCTTTGAAGACAGTGACAGTAGTGGTAGGATGCAATCTCAGAGGTGCTATCCCAGAGGCTGGAGATACTTTTGCTTCTCCTCATTTGTGAGGAGGAAAAGACTGAAGTTCGCTTACAGATTAGTCTGTAGAAATACTGTAGGTAGAAATACCCTAGGGCAAAACTAGGGTGCAAGGTTGTAGTTCCAGTTATAAGGGGTAACTGAGTCCTTAAGAGGTCACAAGATGAAATGCCACATTCTCTAGCCATATCTGGCTAGTAGTCTTTGATGACCAAGCTAAAGTCTGTCAGAAAATTAGTTTATGAACAAGGGAGATACAAAAGTCTTTTTCTTGTCCTCCTAAACTCTTTCCTATTTGAAATTGTAGGTTTCATACTAAAGGCACAACATACTTATTGGCTCTGACTCGGGTATGTTCATAATCAGTATTCAAGAACATTGTTTCAGTGGCTTCCTGAGCAACAAGAAAGAAAAAGGAAAGAATATGGAAGCAACAATGAGAAATGCCCTGTTCACAGCAGATGAACACTGTTAAGGCGTGAAAAGGAGAATGCTGTGGAAACAGGAAGAGTTTCTAGTGTTTTGTTCATGGTGTTTTGTACCATATTAGATACTAAATTTGTGAAATCCCACATTGTCTACTTACAGCTCATCTTCACTGAGTTAATATTTTGCTACCTAGTTCAAGTCTGAGTCTTGGTCCTTCAATTGGATATCTTGTATAATAATCTGTCTCATCCTCTTTTGGTACAGACAAACCAGTTTCTTTCAGAACAAGTTTTCAGGGTGCTTCTGGAGATGGTTCAGACCCAAGAGATCTTCTCGTAAACAGTATCCACCAGACTATATAACATCTTTCCTTTGCACAAGTGTCTAGTTCTAATTCAGCAGCTGAAGTACCACTGTCTCTTTTTGTCTTGCCATAGACAGGCAGAATACTACCCTGTCCCATGAGTCATTCAGGTGGGTTGTAACACAGTCTTCTACTTATTTCAGATACCGTACACGTACACATGTGTACACAGGATATTTCTTAGGGCCACAGGATGACCATATCAGACTCAGGAGAAACCTATAATCAAGTGCTGTTTCATGTGACCAATTTGCCATAGAAAAGACTTTCTCTGATGAGTTTGGACATCATTACTTTTTAACACTGGTGACACTTTCTGTAGAAAATACTGTCTACATAACTCATGATGTACTCTTTTCTATTACCCCACAATGAATTTCCATATCCAACTTTCCATATCCAACCCCCCAATAGGGGTCTTAAAGATAATTGAATTCCTACAAATTTTCTTCAAATAAACAATCAAGAAGAACTGTAATAAAAACTCAGCTATTGGGAATACTTTCATTTGAAGTCATTGCCTTTTGAAATCCTGAAAATGTGCACAAGAAGCCATGATACCTTATGATTCTGTTAAATTAACATATAGCTTAATCACAAATTTTTAGAAAGATAGTTGTTCTATTGGTATAGTCTATGTGAAAACCTTATTTTTCTGGATCTCATTTTAATTGGAAACAGAGTTAGGTGACCACTTGGTTTTCCTTTATTTGCATATAATAACTATTGAACCCAGTGTTCTATTACAACTGCACTTGATGATCAAACTGAGGAGTACAATATGTCTTGAATTTTAAATTTAACATTTCAGTTCAGGACTGAAGCATTTTTAGAAATCTTAAAAATTTTCCTAGGTTAGGACAGCAATTGTTTTCTTAATCTAGACATACCATAAACAACAGATAGCAAGAAGTCAAATGTACAGACAAGGTAATCATATACCTTCACAATATGTTAAAATTATTTTCAGAAAAGACCTTCAGAAAGCCAAATTTATTTGTGGATACTATATGAACAGAAAAAAATGACATATGCTATAACAGCATGGCATACAAATGTATATAATCTGTATGGTTCAATCAGTTCTTCTCTTCTAGAGAAGATAAGTAGGATTTGAGGATATATAAAAGATGCAGCAATTTAAGGACTGGGAAATTTAAGATACGAAAGCAGGTTTTATAGCCTTGCTATGGCCCTCTCAATTTGTTTGGAGCTGTAGCTCCTTAAAGTGACTGTATTTATCCTTAGAACTGGAAAGGACTTAAGGAAATACTATGAATGGATTCTCTACGAAACTCAGATTTGCTACAAGTCTTTAATGGTAGAAAACCAATCTAGCAGTTAATTGAATGTTTACTACAGGGTCTATGCAATAGAATAATTTGTCTTGTACATGCAATTTTTAACCTTTTTTTCTCATCGAAAAACAATATAATTCTTGGACTATTTGTTTCATTGTCAATATCCTTTCACAATCTATGAGTAAAAACATTTTAAAACTGCTGGTATCAATTACTTTGCTACTAGCCTATCTGTTAGAAGAAATTCTTCCTGTTATTATTTGAAGACAATGAGTGGGACTTACCTGCTTAGGTGAGCTGGGGAGTATTCTACTCCATTTATTATGACAAATGGAGAAAAAAGGCAGTTCTAGAATAAATTACTTTCGTTCTGAAGCAGTATTCGATTGGTTATATAAATTCTAAGGTTATAGTACAACATTTTTGCCATTAGTAACAGGGTTAATGTTAATGGTATGCTTTTCTTGAGCCAGCGTAAGTCGAATTCAATTCTGAATTACTTCATTACACTGAAATATATATATTGTAATCTAGAAGAGTATTTGTTTAAAATTAAACTATAAATAACATAGTAACTAAAAAAGTATTTTCTGTAGAATTGAATCTATTCACAAACAGAGTTCAATATGAGGATTTAACAAACTTCATTTAGTCTTTACGCTTGGAATGTAGTATAATAATTTATGTAAAAAACAGTTATCCCTGCTGTAGTACTGGAATGCTGGTCAATTTGAGGATATTACCTTTTCTCCAAATTTTCCCAGTGCTTTTTTTTTTTTTTTTTTTTCACGAGATAAAACAAGCTATGGCACAGACCATCTTGAGAACTTACTTCAGTAATAAGAAAGGAATAGCAGCCAGCTGTCACACCATATTACATCAGAGTCTCTCCTCTACTCCCTCTGGGAAATGTTCTGAATCATAATTAGTATATAATCAGTTTATGTTTTTAATTAAATAACAGTCAGGTAGCCAAGTATCACAAAGAAAAATGATTTTGTTCTTGACCTTTAAAAAACAAAAAATGGAAAAGAGAGATCAAATTGGCTTTGTGTCTGTTAAATGAAAGTCACTTGTCGCTTTGGAAACATATAACATTTTTTTCAGGCTTCTTCAATGTGGAATCCATCCACATCTTTCAGAAAGCTGCAATTTTAAAAACTGAACATTTCCTCTCAAGAAAAGTAAGTACTTTCATTGAAAAGAAAAGAAAGGAAAAGAAAAGAAAAAAAGAAGAGAGAAGTAAAGAAGAGAAAAGAAAAGAAGAGAGAAGTAAAGAAGAGAGAAGTAAAGAAGAGAGAAGTAAAGAAGAGAGAAGTAAAGAAGAGAGAAGTAAAGAAGAGAGAAGTAAAGAAGAGAGAAGTAAAGAAGAGAGAAGTAAAGAAGAGAGAAGTAAAGAAGAGAGAAGTAAAGAAGAGAGAAGTAAAGAAGAGAGAAGTAAAGAAGAGAGAAAAAAAAAAAAAAAAAAAAAAAAAAAAAAAAAAGAAAAAAAAAGAAAAAAAAAAAAAAAAAAAGACGAGAAAAGAGAGAAAAGAAAAGAAAAGAAAAGAAAAGAAGAAAAGAAAAAAAAGAGAAGCAGATGGTAAGTATTTAAACATGTTATTTTTTTCCAGACATAAAGGAAAATACAAGATTTTACTACTACTGTGAGAAGTTAAAGCAATAACTGGAGAAAACAGAGAACTGCATTAGGTATCTAAAATAGTCTAGGGACATTATAATGAGTTTATTCCACCCTGTAGTTAGCATATATTTCATTTGCTGCCATTTTAATTATACATGAAAAAATAAAAAGATTGCATGCTCTTAATGTAAAGTTTGACTTTATTAAGAAATACTTAAACTGAATACCACATATACAAAAAACATGAATTTGAGGAAGGCATTGCATATCTGGAACATTCTGAATTTAATGTGAACAGTGAGTTATCATATTTTTTTCCCCTAAATTAATCACCTTTTTTTTTATCTCAAAATGTGTAACAGGAAGTAAAATAATTTAATATACAGCTAAGTATTTTAATATTTTCCTGAGATTTATCAGTTTTCAATATTTTGAAAGTACCAGTAGGTGTCTCTAGTGCTCTATTGTTTTCAGAGGTTAAAAATCAAAAAAAACAAAACCAAACCAACCAAAAAAAAACCCCAACAATACCAAAAAACAAGAATCAAGACCACCCCACATCAACCACCACCATTACTCTGCACCACCACAGCACAACCCACAGCATTTCATATCTCCAAGGGAAACATGAAGTTTACAGTGAAAAGTATAAGATACTATGGCTCTTCTCTTACATCTTACTTGTTTTCCTACAGGAATTAAAGATCTTACTCGATATCATGTAACTTTTTTACACTATTATTACCACTGCTATCTGGATTATAAAATAAAATGTGTTTCAGTTGGGCTTGTTTTCCTGGAATTTGTCATTCCTTATCTTATTGTCTAATCAGAATTTTAGACCTCATGAAGGCTTGTTTACCAAAGCCATTTTCAGGTGACAGCTCTCCCTGTGATCACACGCATCTCCTAACCCTTATTTTGTCAATTGAAATTTTCACATTTAATGATTACAGTTTGATAAAGTTATCTGAACATCTAGAGGGCTTATGACTTAAGAGTACTTATAAATACCGAATCTTTACATTACCTCTATGAAAAGATTTATTTTGTATTACTGCCATAAAATAAGCAGTTGTTAGAATGATGAAGGCACAGCCATTGTGATGAACTTCTGTTTGAGAAAAGAGGAAGAATTGATTCTCATTGCCACCACGGTCAATAAATGTATTGTTATTTTCAAAACTACTTAACATTTATTTTTTAAAAACAGTGAACATTGGATTAAAAAAAAATAAAAAAGAACATAATAAATATAAGGTGAAGAAACTAGAACTCAGTTACTTTGTTAAACTCTTTAACGCCTACATTTCACATTATAATCTATTCTTTTTTTCTCGATTTCTTTGAAGATTTTGGAAGGACTGACAAAATCTCAGTCAATGTGAACTAGTCTACAATATATTGATTTATAGTTTTTTAAAAACAACATTCTTTCTTACATTAGAAAGAACTTCAATTTGCTATTTCATACTGAAGTACTCAGAATTTTTGCTTTTTTCCTTCCAGCTTTGAAAGAATAAGAATTAAAAAGGGGCTTGAAGATGTTATTAACCTTATCAAAAAGCCTCCATGTCTTACTATATTTAACAATATGCAATATACAATTTAGAAATACAGTATGCATTAATATGAAATAATACTAATTGAAAAACAATACATGAAGGCATTTCTGAAAATATGTGTAGCCTTCCAAAAAGAGTATACTATGCAAACAAAAGCTCTAGTTGCAACTCTGTCTTCCCAATTCCACAGTGCATTTTATATGTCATATTGAAATAAAAATATTTGATGACTTATTATCAGATCCAAGATAGTATTCTGAAAAGGGCAATGGATAACTGCAAAATATTTTCCTCAGAAATAGAAACATAAAAAAAATTAAATTCCCCAGTTTACACCTGTCTTTGAACTTTATATTAAGGGGTATTGTAACGTCAAAAAGACTTGAATTAAGATTACTTAAACTAGCAGCGAGATAATGCTGTCAATAAATTCTCCTTTACCTTCAAACAAACATAAAAGTGTTCACCAAGTGTCTTTTTATTTTAAAAACTGTAATAGATAGTCTATGTTTGCAGGGAACGGGCAATATCACAGTAAGTGAGCTGAATTGAAAACAGCAGCAAAATCCACACTTGAGCTATTCTCTGGTCTTCAGTTCATTTGGAGAAGTTGTGTACAGTGTTCATTGTGTTTGTGTGTGTTTCTGTATCATATTTTTGTGCTTCACCAGCCGCTTTTTGTGACTTGCTGCCCAGAAAACACATAACCCGCTTGCTGCCTCTATTTCTGTAAGTTTATCTCCTCACAAGATGGAGTGGAATGGTGAGGGAAGAATTATCACTCATTTTCTCAGATGCCTGTCACAAAAACATTTTTTCTAGCTCTCAAGTAATTATCAAATTTTGTTTCATTTCTCTATTACTCAGGAATATAAGCATGTTTGAAAGTTCTAACATAGCTGGCCAAGACAAAAGAAGGTAGTTTTTCTACATCCTTTCTCACCTTCTTTTAGACCAGATACCTTCCTTGCAAGCCTAAAATACTATTAGGAACTGCAGGGGTAAGGAAAAAAAAAAAAAAAAAAGTAGGAAAAAAGAAGATACTGGAAATAACTTACATTGGGAAGAAAAGGTTAACTGTACCTTGATGCAGCATGAAACTTCAAGAGGCTGTTTAAAAAACTGCCAAAATCCTATTGAGACTCGGGGCTCAGGGCAGCACTATACCTTTACCTTCCCTTTATTTTGTACATCTGCTTTTTTCTACCTAGAAATATTCTGCTTGGATAAAAATCAGAGGGATCCTAGCAGGTACTTGTACTGTAATATTACACTCCTAATTTTCTCTGAGAAAAAAGGGATATTATATTTATTAGTTAAATATATGTTTGGTTTTAGAGCCACGAAGATGATTAAGGGAGTGGAGCATCTCCCTTATGAGGAAGGGCTGAGGGAGCTGGATCTCTTTAGCTTGGAGAAGAGGAGACTGAGGGGAGACCTAATTAATGTTTACAACTATGTTAAGGGCAAATGTCATGAGGATGGAGCCAGGCTCTTCTCAGTGATGTCCAATGATAGGACAAGGGGCAATGGGTGTAGCTGGAACACAGGAGGTTCCGCTTAAACTTGAGAAAAAACTTCTTTACGGTGAGGGTGACAGAGCACTGGAACAGGCTGTCCAGGGAGGTTGTGGAGTCTCCTTCTCTGGAGATATTCAAGACCCACCTGGACACCTTCCTGTGTAATTTCGTTTAGGTTCCTGCTCCGGCAGGGGGATTGGACTAGATGATCTTTTGAGGTCCCTTCCAATCCCCAACATTCTGTGATTCTGTGATTCTGTGATTCTGTAATTTTGTTTTTTTAAAAAAAATAATTGTATTGGTGTTTGAGTATAACATTGAACTCAAGGACAATTTGAGTCAGAGAGTATTTTAGAATAAGGTCTTTATATAGTTACTGTCTCCAACACTGCGTCATTGACATTGCACAGTGAAAGGAGAAAGTCGAACAATCAGAGGTGATAAAAGACAACGAGTACAAAGAACAAAATATACCTTAATGTCCTCACATGGAATGACATTCTGAATTAATTTAAATATTTTGTTTTAGTGCAAAATGTCTTATTCTTGTCTTCTCTTATTTGTGAATCCATCTAGGTACTCCCTTTTAATTTTTTTTTCTTTTGTAACTAGAGAGAAAAAAACTAGAGAAAGATCTTCAGAAAAACACACACATTGAAAAGCCTTAAATACAACTATGTTAGTTCGTATGCCAAATACCTACGTTTTGGCAAATTACTTACATGATGTGCAGATTACTTAAATGGTGTGTGGATAAAGCACACCATAAACAAACAAAGCACAAAACAAGAAAGGAAGAAAAAAGAACCAGGGCCAGTTAATCACACAGCTCTAGGAACAAGGGAGTGGGGCATTAAAGTTCACTCAGTCTTTTTAATTCATAATACAGTTATCAAGGAATGTGATAGTCAGTGACATTTCTCCACAAAGTGTCAAGTACTTGTGCTATAACCAGAAGGGCATCTCCTGCAATTCAAGCTCTCAGGTTTTTGTTTGGTGAACTTGTGATATTTAGTTGCAGCTAGCATATCTGGTATTTGATTTTGACTAATTCTATAAAATAAAATAATATTTTCATATTGTTGACATATTAATGCAGTCTATTGAGACTAAGTAGTATACATAAGAATATTTGTCATAACAAGAATATTATATACTTTGGATTTAAAACCAGCAATAGTTTCTTAGATGTTCAGAATCACATACAAGCTTCCAATGAACCCATGTAATACTTAACTGGGATTATATCTGGCTTTTGTGTTATACAGAGACATGTTTCCTCTTAAAGATCGAGTTAGGTTCTGAGACAGTGTGGAAATGAAAAGACTCAGAAATCATAATCTTAAATTATCACAAATTTAAGAATATAGACATATTGTTCCTTTTGTTGCTTAGTCTAAGAAATAAAAGTCTATTTTTTTCAAATGTAATTTATCTTAATTATCAATTTCTATGAAAATGCAATGACTACACTTGAAGTACTGGTCTTGTACCTTCTGAACACTCACCTATGCTAAAATAAAGAAAACAACCCAAAATGTCTGATTTTTGTCTCTCTTGAACTGCTGATGGAATTTATTTCCCAGCTTTATGAGTTATTTTAATTTTAATTTTCCCATGTTTCACTGATTTTGCATTATGAATGCTGAACTGATTCGGGAGGGGGGAAGAAAAAGATTTGTATTTCTGATGAATGGCATAATTATACCTCTAATCACAATTTGCTGCATAAGTACTATACATTTCTGCAAAGGACAGGGACTGTTCAGCAGACAAGATGTCTGTGTGCTTTGCCTTTACTGCTGCTGGCTATGATTTCACGGGAACCTTTGCAGAGCTCATTCCTCCCCCTGAAAGAGCTCTGTAGCCTGCAGGATTGTAGTGTTAGAGCAGGTTTAGGCAGCAAGGAGGGAGTCAGCTCCGTAGGTCCAGATTGGCACATCTCTATGAAAAAAAAAAAAACCCAAGGAAATTGATTGCAGAAGGAAATTAAAAAAGAAAAAGAAAATAAATAAATAAATAAATAAATATAAAAATAAATAAACAAACAAACAAATAAAAAGCCAAAGTAAACAAGATATAAGAACAAGATGACCTTCTGAAGACTCTTAAGATGATTCTGTGGATTTAATTCAAGAAAGAGAGACACTGAAAACTGCTAAACTAAAAAGCAAGATAGAGGATAAGGGCTTTCTTTCCCTGCAGTTACTTTGGGTGACTAAATGTACAGTTACTATATCTAAGAAGATTTTCTACTGTGACCTGTACCAAGATGGAAACATTTTTACTATGTCTCCATTATGCATAGAATATTTAGATTTAGGGAAATTAGATCATGAGAGATCAAATTTAGCCTAACAATAGCCTGTAAATATTCTAGAGGAGTTCATAGAGGCAGAGAGCTGACTGAAAGCTCTGTTCTGTGTGTTTCAGTGTGTGACCACTCCACTGTAAGGCTGTTTAACACTTCCTGCTGTGAAGTAAAGAGGCAGGATTGGACTAGTAGATCTTCTTGCAAACCAGTAAATATTTTAATCTTATAAATATTATATAGCTCTAGTAACAATTCAGCCCTTCTTCTAAAACATCAGCTTTCTCTCTGAAGCTCAAAATATCATTTTGAAAAGATGTGTTGTGCTGGGATTAAACAAATGATCAAAATTATTGTTTTTCAAGAGGCTGAATTCATACAGGGGGCTGGCTTCAGCAAAATTATGCTTTTGGAGCATAATCAGCTTTTCACTGCCCTAGAAGTGACGCTTTTTCAGAGGTGCCTTTACAGAATGACTGCTAATGTGAAGTGCTGACCTCCAGACTCATGACAAGAATTGCTGGTTGTTGCACAGTCTGAGAGCTGATCGTATCCTTAACTTAATCACTGACTTATGTTTTCATTCAAAAACCATCAATCAGCTGTTTTACAGAAAGAGAAGGTGAAAGGCATGCACGGGGATGCACAGAAATCTTCCATAATGTTAAAGGGGATGCACAAATTATGCAACAAGGATAACTGATTCTGTTAGAAACCCCAGACAAGAATTATTCTTGCCATGTATGGGTATATAGGATTGGTTTTGAATGAGCCTTCTGACTACCTTTAATGTGGCGGTTTTTTTCACATGAAATTACTTTATGTGATACGTTATTAAGAAACACTGAGTTGGATATCCCAGTCCTGAGTGTTAATATTTCATGGCTTTATACTTAGATCTACAAAACTGTAACAGAAACCCTACATCTACATTATCCATAACAGTTTAAATGATATACACTCTGAGATATGACTTTGATTTTCACTATTTTTGAAAAGAAATTTGGGCTAGGTTAATACACGAAAGTTATCATGAGATAAAGATGTCTGAAAAATATACAGTATCAGGAACATTTAGTATTTCTTTAACTCCAGTACAACCTATTCTTTATGCTTAATCTGATTTATCAAAGATGCTTGATTTTCCTCCCTATGTAACTGTTTTAAACACGAGATCCTCAAGGGTTTACTTTATTTTATTTTATTTTATTTTATTTTCCATAACAATTTTGTAAACATGAATTGCATTTAGGGGCTTGTATTGGGCCTGGACTCTTCTGTCTGCTCATTGTGTAGATTAACAGTGGTTAAGTAGTCTTCATGAAGGAATTGACAGGTTACATTAAAATGTTGCTGTCCTACAATTTGATTACACCTATAATTTGTAGAGAGCAGATGAGCAGATTAAAGAAACATTTTGTACAGCTGGAAACTCTAATAGTGACTAAAATTGAGAAGCCAAAGGATAAATAAACAGACTATGATATGGATTCATCCAAAACTTATGTTTTTATTGGGTAGTGGTATAAAGAACTCTTCGCTGACTTATGAGCATCTTGTTTTGGGTCTTGCCTGCCAAGACCTCTGTACAGCAAAGATTAAATCCAGTGTCCTGAAATCTGGTTGTTGACAATATTTCTTTGCTACAGCTCTTTGTCTTTAAGGTCTAGAATATAGCTTGACACAAGCAAGAATTTTACAAATTCCTAGTCTTCAGGACATTCTCGACTACATGTTCCATCAGGAGCATATGCTTACATGTGTTTCTGATTCAAAGTCGGGAAGAATCTACAACCACCTTAAGATACTGCAGTCTAAAATAAGAAAAAGAGAGAGAAAGAGAAGTAGTCTAGTTCATTATTCTGATATTAAAAAGTATGGCACAATCCTTTACACTGAGAAAAATAACATGCATTGTCAAAATACAAGAATAAAATAGCCAATGTACGTTTTGGAGTTTCTTGATGTCCTGGGTCTGGTTAGAATAGAGTTAATTGTTCACAGGAAAGTGGGAAGGGCGTGGCCGGGGCAGCTGGACTGGGCAGGCCAGATACCATGCTCAGTATTTAAACAGAGAAGTTCTGGGAAGAGGGGGCAGCTGGGTACTGTGGTTCGCGAGTTGGTTGGGTGGTGAGCTGTTTGGTCCAGTCTACCAACCCTTAAATTGTATATTCTTTCATTAGTACTGTTGTTGTTTGTTGTTTTGAGTACTGTTGTTTCTCCCTTACTATTCCAGTAAACTGCTCATATCTCAACCCGTGAGCCCCGTTCATTTATTTGTTCTCCTCCCCATACCACGGGAGGGTAGGGGATGGGGCAGGCAGCAACCCTTCCTGGTTAAACCACATCACTTGTATAGTAAAAGTCACTGCTGGTAAAGTTCTTATTTATTTACTTATTTTTTAAAAGCCCCCATATTTCTTTGCTGTTAACTGTGGTGGAAAAACATCACTGAACTTACTAGAGAAAATGAGGATGAGATGGCTTCACTTAACTGTATTGATCTATTAATCATGTTTGCTTGTCAGGTGACTAATTACAGGAACAGAAATACAAAAATTGGAAGGATCTTCTTGGTCTTGGAGTCCAAATCCAGCTCAAAGAGAACAATCTCAATTCTGCTGCAGATCTTCTGCAGATCATGATATTATTTATTTAGGAATTAAAATCTTGCCATTTCTAGGTTAAATATCTTCACATCAATGTATATGCATTGAAAATTGCTCCAATATATTTTTTTCAGGCTAAATATATGTTATTCCTCTCTTACTGCTTATCTCCATAAATTTAGAGAAGCAAAACACATCTATTTTCAGTGTCTGTTTTGCCAGACCAGACAGTCGCAGATCTTTTAGTTTTCACTGCTAATGTAAGGAACATGTTCCCCTTTTCAACCTGCTAGTCCATCTCTGTATCTGCTCCTCTTCATAGAATGGTTTTGGTTGGAGAAGACATTTAAGGTCAACAAATCCAACCATAAACCTAATGCTGCCAATTCCACCACTAAACCATGTCCTTGTAACTTGTAACCTTAATGCTTGTATATACTTCCGCAGACAGTTTATCACTGGCAATCCATACGAATCTGTATTAATCCTGTCGCTCTATTAAAGGTGTTTTCATTTGCTTGCAGAGTTGCTGCACAATTTCTTGCTGGGCTGCTGCCTGATAAGGCCGCGAGAGTCCATAGATTGTGACTGACCAACGGGTGCAGGACACTATCAAGTGAATCCAGCACTGACGTGCCCGGACTTGTGGACTCTCGTCGAATTGTGTCCGTCTGTAACCAGCCACCCCGACTGACCCGTGCTCAGCGGGACACTGCTGAATTCTGCAGGTTTAGCTGTGTAGGTCCATAAATCGTGAGTACAGGAGTGCAGTACACTGTTCGGTGCCTCCACAGCTGTCAGACCGCTAGTGGCAGTGCCGCCACTCGGTGCATCCGCAGCTGTTGGATGGATAGTGATCAATTGATTCGGTGCATCTGAAGTTGTCAGACCGATAGTGATTGAGTGGGCATCACTCAGGATTTAAGCCTAGCCGCCCCCAGCTCCTCCAGTTATCTGAGGGTGAGCTGGAACGCAAGGGGGTTTATTTCCTGCTAAAATGGTTTACTACCCTTTTCACGCAAGAGTTGCTGTTGTTTTTAAAATCAGTTTGAAGTTATATAGCCTAAATAATTTTAAAAAAATGTGAATTCCAGAGGAAATGTGAGAGGTTTCAGCATTTTCTTGGAAGAATATTATGAACTGATCAACATGATATCATGAATATTATTAGGATTAATAAATTATAATAAAGTTTTATATCATATTTCATCTATACATAATAGGCTAGAAAAATTTAAAGTATACACACAGAATTCTATGAAAATGTTTTTTGGTCTTTTTTTGTGTATTCCCATTTACAGAGAATGATACAATGAGACTCGGTTTTAAAATCAACCGTTAGTGGTGTCTGCTGACCACTTAAGGTTTAGGGGTTAATTGTAGAAGTTTTGTTTTCCATTTTCTTTTTCATTCCTTTTCCCTCCAGAACCTTTCTTTCTGACTTTCTTCAGAATGAATTTTATCATTAATAAGAAACAAGGTGGAAGGAAAGAGAATAGATAATGTTTCAATTCTCCCAAACTTCACATAAAAATTTCCCTGGAAAACTGTGTTACTTCCAAAAACTTGGAATGAAAGCGAATGAATTAATTTATATGAAATTGATCAATTAATTTTATCATTAAAAGAAGAGGGTAGGAAAACAACAGTAATGGCTACCCAGAAAAATATAATGTCTAAGAAAATGAAAGAAAATGGAAAAAAAAAAAAATAAAAAACAAGACAACAAAGACAGAAGGGTACATCCTGTTAATCTGCAAGATTATTCTACAAATAATAAAGCTATTTTCTTTTCTATTCACAAGCAGGTTTGTCAGCTTCCTGTTAGACAACATTGCATTAACTGCACTCAAAAAAGGTGGTAGCAAGGATAATATCCTGCTTGTATTTGTCTGTGCAGTAGAGAATTACATTAAAAGTCCTTCTCATACATGGAAAACCACCTAATCTGAAGATCCACTGAAAGATAAATTTCTGGGAAGAACTCCTCCTCTCCCATGAAAAATCCACAAATAACTGAAAAGAGAGAACAAATGAACCCTGGACTTTCTGGGTCAATAAATAAGTAAGACATAGTCAATGGTCTTAAGATCTTAAAACATCCAACAAAGTGCTGTCACTTCATAATTTTCAGTGCTTAAGGTAGACTAGATCTGTCAGTCAGGACTTTGGACTGGAAAGGATGATGTATTGGAGCCTATGGTTACCCATTACTGTAAACTTCCTAATTTTAAAACTTTCATTTTGAATCCAGTTCATATCTCTTTTTAGAAGCTTATATATGTGTTGCAAATTATTTAGAAACTGACCATATATATATAATTACTTTTTAGAGGAAGTTTCTAACTGTTAGCTGTGCATTTCACATTGTCACAGAAGTAGAATAAGATAATTACAGGAACTGGTCTCTTAGGTCTTCCTCACAGTCTTCTGAACACTGAATTGATCTCTTGTGCTCAGTTCTACAGTGATATTTGAACACCTGCAACCTCCATCTAAGCAATACACTTCTACAGATTCCAGTTTTCTTTCCTCTAGCTCTGTTTATCATCAAAACAATGTTACTTTTGTTAAATCCCTAGGCTTGTCAATAAAATCTCTGTGCCATTGGAGCAGCAAGAAAATAAAAATTTAGCAGGTGGTTTGGAATTTACTAGGAAAGTACTTGGAATAAGTCTGTGAATTAGTAGGAAAGGATCCTCTGCAAGACTCTTTAAGAAACAGTAGAGTCAAAGTAGGCTTAAAATGAGAAGGATCAAAACTTGAAATATCACAAGAGGCTGTGAGTATGACATTCAAACCATTATCTTGCTAGAAAAAGCTAAAAAGCCATAAATCATTGTCTGTGTGTTCAGACTTTGCTTACAAAAATATCAACTGAAAGTGAGATTCAAGAGTAAAATCTTATTTTTGTTCAGAAAATTCATCAGAAGCCTGTGTCGTGTACTGAATCCTTCTCTGACAAAAGTGTTTTGTCACATAAAACTCTAGAAGAGAATTCTATTAAAATGTTATTATTTTCTGGCAAGAAAATAGTGTAAATACTTATATATTACTTTGGTTCAAAATTTTAATTCTTGAGTATATTTCTAATAGCATAACTCACATAAGATATTTTTCATAATAATAAAGATTTCATTTTTTAAAATGTGTTCTTTAAATCCTAGTACAGAATTTCTTTCTGGAAAAGTTTTAAGAATTCTTAAAGTCATTTATGTGTCTCATTTGCTCTGAGTCAACTGGAAGATTTTGTTAACAACAGAATAAATCAAATGCAACTGGAAGTATTATCTAGTATAATTAGAGAGAAATTTAGTTAAGAACCCTTGCGATTGAGTTGATAATTAATATTATGACAGGTGTAATTTTAAGTACCTTCCTTTGGTGATGAACTTCAGAAAATATTTATAGTACATTAGTGTTTCAGACCTTGATAAGAGTAATGAATCTTATGTGTATGTTTTTCTTGTCTGTTAATTTATTAATATGTTGCTTTTATTAGGTGTATGCTACTATGCTTTTTCTGAAACATCTATTTAGAGCTGATAGAATTCAATGAAATACTCAAGGCATTTCATATTTTCATCTAATATTTTGGAGAAAGCTCTGTGATAGTTATATTATGTCAAGAGAAATTATTTTACAACACCCTAATTAACAAAATGCTAGTGACATTTATTAAATAAAACTCTAAAGAAATACAACTTAATTTTTTAACACTATTCTATAAGACTTGTGTTTTCCTAAATGCTTCCTTTCTGTGGTGCTGCATTAGTATTCTTCTTTCTTTGTCTCTTCTGTAATTTATCTTCTTTTCCTCGAAACTAGAATTTAACAAGTTTTTTTGTAATTTTATATTTTTAAATAAATGTTTAGAATATTGTGTACTAATCAGCTCATGAGAGATCCATTAAGTGCATGTGAAGCCTGCATGTGAAGGAAATCCTACAAATGCTTACCTGCTGCACTACTTGTTTTACTTTTCGTAATACAAATTAGCCAACCAGAGTAAGCACAGATGTAATTTACTGTATTTTACAGGCAGTGCTGTATAAAGGCATATAAAGTATATAAAGGCACAAGTTTGCCTTTAAAATTTAACTGAAAACAAATGCTCATATATCAAAAGCATGTATCAATAAGTAACTTCTGCTTGTACATTTCAGGGACACCATACACTGTAATCAATATTTGTTATGTGCTTGCCTTCATGCTTGGTGACTGGGGATGTTGTTTTCTGGAACCTCTTTGGACAGGAGTGCATTTACTGCAGTTACACGTGTGTAGGTGTATGCAATGTAGCCTATGTTGTGTGTGTGCTGCTAGAGCTTTGCAGGCAAGATTTGTGCTGCTGTAGCTGTGCCAACTGTGGAGTCTGAGGTGTGAACTTGTGAGCTGCCACCATAGGACTAATTATTATAACTTGGCAATAGGTGTTGCCTAATTCTTGCCTAAATTTACAAGTAGTTGAAGGAATTGAGGGTTCTAAAAACAAACAAACAAACAAAAAAACAAACAACAAACAGATAAGCTACACCAAAAGTAAACCCTCTTATTTTTTAAACAAAAATTTGGTTATTTGCTGGAACAAATTGAGAAGGTAGACTGAAAATCTAAAGCTCCAAAATAGATTGCAGTTTATGAAACTCTTGTCCTACGTATATTAATAAATCTATTCTAATGGGAGAGACCTCAAAAAAATGTATAGAGAGGTTTCTTTTGGGGGAAAAAAGTCTTTACAAGAATCAGTTGTGATACAAATTATGTATTAGAAAATATTTTAGTAAGCAAATACAAGCATTTCATATCCAGAGACTGGGATTTTTAGTTAAGAACAAGCTTAAAATACCCAGACCTGTGCTCAGAAAAATGCTAAACAAAACACTTTCTCACATGTCCAAAATGAAAAAAACTGAGCAGTTGACTACCTATCTCAGTTTCCAGAAACTACATATTTGTTACATTTACCAGTCAGAACACCGTGGTTCGTGAGGTGTAATGTTCAGTTTGCATTTACTATCTGCAAGTTTCCTTCAGATCTTCAGGAATTAACTAGTATTGACTATGAACAAATAAAACTTCTATTGCAGAGCCTTCCTATGTTCTATTGCAGAGCCTTCCTATGTTCTCCTCAAGTTAATGCTTAAACTGAAGGGTATGTGAAAATTACAGGATGTATCGTGAAAAACTGCTGTCCAAACAGAAAATGTTTTTATTTCCATGTTTTCTATTATGCCCACCACTTTGGGTGCTGTCTTGTAAGTGGAATCTATTTACAATTTCATGCTGTGACTCTGAGAGCAGTGTTAGTTGGCAGATCACTATAAGGGTTTGTACTTGCAACGTGCTCCCTTGTACTTCGAAAAAAGTAACATTTCAAGAGCCACATCATTACTTAATTATGTTTACAATATGTAGAGCAGGAAGACATTGCTGACACCTTCCATTCTTAGACATTGCTTCTGCTGATTGGAAGTCCACTGCATTTTAGACCAGAACTTCTGTGAGATATGCATTTTCCTGAACATAAATTTAATTTTATTTTTATAATTTCAGCAAAAACTGCTCAGTCAGATTGAGCTTGGGGCATGTGTTCCCATATAAAAAAATCATTAAAAGATTTTTGAAAGATTCTTTGGGTACATTCTTGAAATAGTTGCATGCGTGTATGGGTGTGTTTTAGAGGGACAGTGTTTAGTAGAGGAAAAGTATATTTGCCAATATAAAATCTGATTATATTTGACCAAGTTATGGCCATCTAAAAAAGTCAGTTACGCAGTTAATTTATCTAAATATTTATAGGTAGCTCGTTTATCTTTGGTGTGGTCTACTCTTGCTGCAGCAGATCAGCTTTCTTCTGAACTGCTGCTTCTGCCTGGTGTGCAACATTACACAGGATCTGGGAGCATGGAGAGTGCATCTGTGTTCACAGCACCCTGCCTTGCTCAGGCCATGCAGCTGGAGGCAGAGAAAGTGTTCAAGTGGAGTATGGAGGGATAAAGACTATGATTATATATACTCAGTTTTGAGCTGAGTTGAAGGCCTTTTCACATTTCTGAGTGCAGGACTGTGCAACCTTCATATCCTTTAAATGTGGTTTTGTCACTTTTCATTATCTCAGCCAATATCAATGAGTGATGGATTTCTAAATATGCAGATCTTCAAAGTCACAAAAAGCTTTTTAGATGTCAAGTTAAAAGTTAATTAAAAGACAATTTTGACTTTCCATCAAACTCTGCATTTAAAAGCAAGAAATTAAGAAGTATATGTTAACAGCACAAGAACATACTTTTTAAAATGTTAAACAAAATATGTATTTAGATACTTCTGCTTTGCTTATCAAAGAATTGGGTAACCTTATAGACTCACTGATTTCAGAAATTCTACATCTTTTAAACATACCAACACTTTTGTTGCTTTGATGAGAGAAAGTAGGAGATTGATCATTTACTTGCTCCTCAGTGTGTGATGAAGTGGTGGTTTCACTTGGCTAGCAGCCAAACACAGCCACGTGCTCACTCCCCCCTCCCCTTCCCCAGGAGATAGGGGAGAGAATTGGAGGGGTAAGGGTAAGGAGACTCATAGGTGGAGATAAGAACAATTTAATAATTGAAATGAAATAAAACTTAAATAATTATTATATTAAAATAATAATGATAATAATAACAGTAATAAAATATGCAAATGAATGATGTACAATGCAATTGCTGACCAAGCCTTGCCCATTCTTGGATAGCGATGCCATAGGAGTGACAACCCTGAAACCAAAACCATAATTCCGGAAGAACAAAAACCCGGGTGAGAGCCAGAAAGAGATTGAACCTCCACAGGAGAGAAATCCTCATTAATATACTGACTATGACATTATATGATATGGAATATCCCATTGGCATACCCAAAATCCAATCTAGCTTATTATTTTTACTATTTCTTGTCCCTCCCTAGATTGCATCTGCGGACTAGCAAAACAAAAATTCCTTCAACTTCCAGTGACAATTGAAAACATTAGCATGTTATCAATGTTCTTCTCATAAAAAATCCCATACTGAACCCAAAACACAGTGTTAGTCTAGCTACCAAAACGAAAAGTATCTCTGTCCCAGCTAAAAACCAGGACAGATGACAACTATGATTGATGAAGGACAGAAGAAACTACCTAGAAACCCCTACAGTACAGATCTGAGTTCTCAGCCTCTTCCAGTTCTCCCTGAGACCCTAATTTGTTCTGTTCCAGATTTCTGACACAGTGCAGAATAAGCATCACATAGTCTACAGGCTTGGGCAGCTTGAGTGCCTTCACCTGAAGTGCAGGGATCGCATCCTGCACTCCAACGACTAAGGGCTTTTTCATGTTCTGACACAGTTCTTTATTATCTCTTTCTTATGTTTTATTAATTGGAGTCTTTATTCTGTACCCCCTGCAAGAGCTTATCAAGCTCCTTGGTCTCAAGTTAGGTAGGAAACACTATCAGGGACAAATGAAAGATGTTAAATAAATTAGAGATTCATGCCTGAGTACTTTACTCAAAGAAGCTGTAGAAGAGGTACATAGATGAAAAGAACACATACATGTACATTTGGTACATAGATGAAAAAAACAGCACACAAGCTATGATCCATCATCATAGGAATATATTCATATTCATATATAAAAAACAGTCAACATTAAAAACTATTAACACATGAAGCAATCTTACACACACCATTTTCTAAACTACACCATAAAACCAGTCAGTTAAACGCAAATGGACTTTCAATCTATCTGGAGACAAAACTGAAGAGATCTGGGAGGTCTCACTGTCAAAACAGTGTCAGTTTTTTATATTCTCAAAAGGCTTTTATAATCCTCTATTGATGAGAAAGAGGAAAAAAAAAAATAACCCTATCCCAAATACTTTTCCATAGTGGGAAAATCCTTCCTTGACTTTTGTCAGCTTCTTATTTGGTCCTTATTTCTGTAAAAGAAATTGCAATGAATGCTAGAATTTATACCTTGCAGAAATAAACATATATCTTCCTAGATAGTATCTCCTGCTACTAAAGCAACATCATTAGATAAAACATTGCTTGACAATAAAAATGAAGACTAATTTTAATTTTCTCTCCACAAATACCTGCAAGCAATACCTACTTTATAATGAAAATGTTGTTTCTGATTTTTCTTTTACCAACAACTCATGAAGCATCAGATCAGGGTAACACTGTGCTGTAGATTTAGGGGCTCTAGGATTGTAGTTCTGTCTCAGGCCTTATTCTAATCACCAGGCACATGAAAATGCTGATCAGTCATCATCTCTTGTAATATCAAACAGAATCTTATGTGAGTCAGTAGGATCTTCTTTTCTTATTTACTGAGAGAATAATATTCACTACAAAGAACAAGTCTTTCCTAATCGGACCACTCAGTTTTCTCTTTCATCACACTTGAGGCTATTACCATTTGCCACTTGAAGGTAAATTATAAAGGTATAGTTTCAACCAGGAAAAAGACAAGGCAGAGTAAACCTTGAAAGCAGAATTGTTTTCAAATAACTTTTTATAATCATCAGTGAGTTCTTAGTCTCTGAAACATGCATACGGATTACTAGTTTTAAATATGCTACAGCCTGGTTTGTTGACTCTATCAAACATAGACCCTCATCTGTCATTTAACAACCATCTGGTGTCTGTTGGCAAAGCATCATTTCATCATCTGTAGAATATTTTTCATGTGAGAGCCCTCATCTTAAAGTAAATCTTGAGATAGTAATGTATTTAAAATGATTGGATCATTTTTTCTGCTCTTGCAGATCTCAATTTTGTGAGTTATTATTGATACACAAAGTGTCACTTTCAAGCAGCAACATATTTAACTATCCTCCACACCCTGAGGCTTAAAATTAAATACTTACGTTCACATGTAGGTAACCAACAAGAAGCCCGTTCAGGATTTTGAGAACTAATCAACATATGCCACTCCCAGTAACACCAGTCCAAGTTTTCAGGTGTTAACTGTTCTCACTGTGCTCAGTAAGTCAAGTAGGTGTTCAGCAAGGTCATTGCTATATAATGCTAAGTGCAAATTGAAGACTGAAATTTTAAACAGAAGTTTTTTAAGTTATTTGCTTCAATAATTTTTCCTAGACTAATAGCTTTTGACAAGTCTCTCTATAACTTCCCAACTGTTGTTTTGATTTTATATTGCTAATAAAATATTCTAAGCCATCATATTCACTGGAAAAGAAAAGATGGCCTCCCAAAATTTTATTTGGTGCCAAAATTTGAAATTATACAGAAGTACAGTAAGAAAATTAGACAGAGCTTCTGCCAAGTGTACACTACTATAAGACTCTTTTGAAATAATACCAGTGTTAGAATAAAAAATAAATTCTTATACCAGATTAATTTTAAATGTTTGAATACAGCCATTGAACGTTTGAGGTTAATTTTTTTTTTTTTTTTTTTTCCATTCTAGGGCCTGTGATTGAAATTTGCTAAGGTATTAGAAGACAATCACAGTCTATTTTCTCCAGTGTAATTTCCTCAGTGAATCTTGGGCAACTCTGCTGATTTTTCAACAGTTTTTACTGTGCTTAAACATGACGATGTCCTTGCAGGCAGACTCAAGAACTTATTAACCACAAATTTTATCATGTGGAATTTCCTATCTTTGGGAATATGCAAAAATATGTTTTAGGTACATTTGAAAGTTTTTATTCTTCACATTCAATGTTCTTCTGAAAAAATGAATTATTCTGTTAGTTATTCAATGCCTGAAGTTTTTTGTCTTTAGTTTAGGTTTATAGCATAATCAGAACTTAGTTTTCAGTAATAAGCTGATGAGTGTTTGTATGTGGGTTGTAACAAATAATGTGCCTACCCTATAGTCAAAGGACTTGTTATGTGTGGTGCTGTCATTCTGGTATCTATAGCAGTAGAAGGCACTGTATGTACTCGCTGAGTTTGACTACAGCGCTGTGAGTAGTTAAATGAAATAGTTTAATTGTAGCCTGTGTATTTCTGCCATGTCAATGTACTTCTGTACTAAAAGTTACTAGCTGCACTTAAAATTACTAATTTTCAATGCTTAAACTCTCTTGGTGTGGAATAGAGAAAAGATATCTAATTTTAAACAGCTGGGAAACCTTTTCGTTCTCCTCAGCTCTTATGCTTTATTTTCCTGCTTAAAATTCTCAATGTGCCTCAACCTGGATAATTGGGAATATTTCTTAGAAATTACTTTTTCTGTCCTTATCTGTTTGAAGATACATATTTTGTAATGGGTTTAGTGCTAAGGTAGAATATGCCAAATAAATAGTTTTTTCCAAAGCTCTTACATGAATATTCATAAAGAAAGAAACTGTTTCAGCATTTTATCCTAACCTCTGGGCTTGTATATGTTCTGCTTGCTTTTGGATTAATCAAATACTGAATAAGAAATGAACAAGGAGGTTCTTGTTAAATAATGCCATCTGGTATTAAGTGTTCAGAGACTGGAACATTATTTGCTAAAATTAAGTTTTGGATGAAGCTAATTAGGAACACAGTGCAGGAGTGGACTTTAGGTCAAACTCAAAGATGGAATTACCAGCTTTCCTCATTGCTTATTTAAGGCTGGTGCAACCTATCTTTAGCTCTGGTACAAGCTAGCTGTGTAAGGAAAACCTTAGACAATGAGGCAAGCTCAGATACAGATAAAGGCAAACTCAAATTTTTAAGAGTGCAGGTATCCATTCTTGTAAAATGTGAATGTCTGCTGGCATTGTATACTAGGCTGCCTCATCTATTTTATTTGTTTCTTTGTTTGTTTATAACAACACTAAGTGACCATCTCTAGGCTGAGAAGGTGGTTTAGAGTTGTTCTTGGAAGGACCCTTGGGTCAATTTCTAAGAGTGGAAATTCCAGACACAAAGTCAAATGTTATTACAGACAACCTAAATCTATTTCATATGAATAATTGTGGTTTGGTGTCAGGAAAAAAGTCCCTTGCTATCTGAGTGATTTTCCTGAACAAGAGCAATGTGAAGGGATAATTTTACGTGGAATTTTGGAGGGACTAAATTAATCCTTCTCTTGTTTTCATTGGTAGGTTATTCTTGCTATAGGCTGTATGAGTTTATAGTATTCTATACAATATAGTAAAATGCAGCCAGGTAACAAGCACAAAGAGTAGGAATTTAACTGATCTCTCCAAATTGTCATACTTTGTATTAAAGAACAAAGGAAATCTTGATTGAGTGTCAAGGCTGAGAGCATTCAGCTGTATTATTCAAATAAAACTTGTGGTAGAATGAATTATTTTTAATATTCTATTTAATTCCTTTACATCTGGATGTTGCAAATGATCAATAAACTTGAATTTCCACTCAAAATATTTTCCTCTACTACAAGCCCCACTCACTGCTGAGATGTGCAACATCTATTTATATATTTAAGGACAAAGGTCTGTGTAGCTTCAGTTCTGGTTCCGTTGAAATTGATTTCTATGTCATTACATTGCTGACTTCCTCCATAGACCTGGCTAGCCTGAATAGTAAATAAAAGATAACCTCAGTAACATCATCTGTCTAATCCTGTCAGCTGTACTAAGAAGTCAACTTTGCCTTGAAAGTATGTGGATACTGATTCAGCACGCCTGAAGAACTTCATAATGACTGATTAATGACTTGATGACTTAATAGTTACTCAGTAAGCCTGGAAAGGAAGTTTGTTTTCTTCCTTATTATGAAAGAAATGAACACGCATTTCAAAGCTTAAATATAGCGCAGTTAGGATGACATCTAAGAACGGTTGCCATAACTGTGAGTATATGTGAACCCGTACGTATGTATACATAACTGAAACAAACTCATGTTTAGAATTTGGATGAGGTTGAGATAAAATAAATGACAGTCTGTTGGAGATGGGATAATAAACTGTGAATGCAAGACTCTCCTCAGTTTACGTGGGGGTAAGCACTCCCTGTGCTATGTCCATCAGTACAGCTGACATAATTCCAAAAACTTTTTACTTTTCTTCATGCTGACCCCTCCAACTTTACCTGCTGGGACTCATTGTCAGTGCTGTATCTTTGAAGAGATGCCATAAGAAAATCTATGGAGATGAGGCATAGAGATCTGTATTAGTCAGCCACTATAAATACAGGACAGGTGACTATGGTTCAGTTAGTCTGAATAACATTTTTCTTCTGATTTCTAACTAACAGGGGTTACAAGAAATAGCGAAGCATAACTTCATCACATTTTAAAAAGAATATGAAACAAAACCACAGATGCTCATGAAGACCTGAACTGGCAAAGAGTTCTTTTGAGATATGAAAGAAGCAGAAAGCCCCCTAGACCAGGTGACTGGGCTTCAGCCTCTGTTGATGTTTGACTGTCATGAGCAGTTAAGGTCCAGAGAGATGAGGATCAGTTTTTCTCTGTTCCCTCCTGCTTTCTATTTGTGCTGCCCCTGTGCCACTTTTACTTTTTATGTGTGAATTTAACACTCCACCATACTGTGCATTATGAGGTATCTCAAACCACATTTTACATCTTTATTATTATTTGAACCGACCTAGTCTTATAGCTTGTTTGCTTCTGGCTCACCAGGAACCTATGAGATAAAATACTTCAAATCCTTGAGGTACTTTACTGTGGTGA
>NW_010302985.1:27933-30233 GCF_000700745.2 Antrostomus carolinensis | reverse complement strand
TTCTATGATTCTATGATTCTGTGATTCTAAGTAAACAAATTAACTGGCCACATGCAGTGGCCCAAAAACTAAAAATGCTCCTCACTTACCAAGTTTCTTAGCAGGATGTATCCTAAAATTAACAGCCTTTGTCACATTTATCTACTAACTTTGTATTCAACATGCCTGTACAGAAAGGACAGGCCATCACCTCTGCACAGACCCACCAAATTCTACTGAAAAGAGACTAGGAACAAGCTTCAGATTTATATTCTTTGGTGGAATATCCCCAAAGCAGAGAAATTTCACAATTCCTTATGGAAACATAAGAGCCTTATTGAGATTTGACAATATAGTGCTAAAGTTTGACTTACATTGCTTCCCTTTTACAGTAGCTTCTATACTATTGAATTCCATATCTACATTTTAATTCCAGCAATAATGTTGCATTCTTTCCCTTGAAGGATCAGTCTGAAGTTAATACCGTATTTACATGAGAAAGGCTGTGCCACTGTCATTATTACCATAAACCATACAGACTTTAGAACTCAGAAGGACTAGAAGAAAAAATATTGCTCCTTAGTGTGCTTAGGGAATTTGTGAATCTGACTCTGCTTCACAAGATATTTTCACTGCTCTGCTGATGGTCAGCTATATTCACATATTTTGGGGATTACATCTCTCTAATGCAGTGCTCCACAACGGAACCAAACACAGGCATTGTGCTCCATTTGCACTTAGCAGGAACCACTGAAACCAGAACAAATGTTTATTATTTATTATTATTATTATTATTGGCTTCTAGGAGTACATCTTGTAATTGGCACTGTGGAAACAAAGAACACAAAGGACAGCTCTGTCCCAAAGTGTTTCTAATCTAGGGAGCAAACTTCAAAAGAAGTGAGTACGTTTATGCCATAAAGGAGGGGGAAGAAGGAGGTGGGAGAAGAAGATCAAGCTTGTTAAATCACACTGCTTCACAAAATGCAAAGGGAAAAAATGCTTTGGATTGGTGGGGTTTGTAGGCTCTTTGTCAGGCTGTTCCTCCAGGGCACTGGAAATTACTCCACCAGTTACTGCTGCATTTTCCAGCTTGCAATAATTTCTGTCAAAACTGAGAAGGTGCAGCACCCCAGCTCTCCTCTTAAAATGTTTCATAGTTTATAGTTCTTCAGCGTCTTGAAGAAAAGGGTCAAAATTTCCAGTCAGACCACACCCAGAAATGAGACAGGAGCCAGAACCATTTGCCATAGCATGACTGTCAGATAGAAAACTGCATCCGCACCAGTGGCAGCCAGGGGCTCAGTGGCAGCTGGGGGCTCATCAGCCCCCACCAGCACTGCAGTGCCCATGGGACTGTGGAGGGCACCCTCCTCTGCTGGACTGTGCTGGTGGCCAGCCCATGCACTGTGAGAGATGGGAAACTGGATCCAGTCCGCTCCACCTCTTGAGTTTCAAACAAAGCCTTAGTGCATCTTAGGGCAAAACATAGTCTGTATGATGAGAGGGTGCTTTTGGGTGGTTGATCGACACTGGAGCTAGAGAACGAGCTTGTGCAAAAGGGACTAATTATGAAAGAGATAAAAACTCAGCTCTGAAACCCTATGGCCACTTTCTTGAATTGTTTAATGATTTCTGAGTTGGTAATGGCACCAGAATACTCGTCTAGTATGAGTACGAGAAAGATTCAAATGATACCTCCACTCACCATCTCAGACAAGTCATATTTTAGATTGATTTATCTGTTTTCCAAGGAAGAAATCATTTAAACACATTGAGGGTTTGTTTGTTTACCTCCTGTCTATTTTACACAGATAATACTTTTAAAGAGGGGATCTGTATTAAAATAATTTGAGTTTCTTGAAGAGAGAACATAAAACAACAGAGATTTCCTGGAAGAAAGATGTCTCTAACTTTTACTCTATTCAAACAATAAATCTGAGGTCGAGAAGAATTTTTTTTAGGGAATATTTTATACAAATGGATAAAGACTGACATCTTGATCTTAGATTCGCAGTAACCACCACAGAGGCAAAAAGTCTCAGTGGTGGAGATTCCCCATGCTGTCCCTCCAGAATCATTGAGGAGGTTGTCAGTTGGTACAACCTAGAGAGAAATAAAGATAGTAGTCCTTATCAATAATATGCTTTTACTTGCATAATTGGAAAGCTTTATCCCATAAAACAATTTGTATTTTCCCCTTCAGTACAGTTTGTGTATCTCACACTGTGTTCTTCTTTTTGTACGTGTTGAGAGAAATTTATCTGCAGGCACAGGAAGTAGGTTTTGATGTAGGCACCAGTCTGGCCTTAACCATCTGA
>NW_010302985.1:18981-27902 GCF_000700745.2 Antrostomus carolinensis | reverse complement strand
CCACTTAATCAAGCTTCTGTGTTATACCTAAGAAGAAACAGATTATTTCTTTAAGTTTGCCTTGCTTTTGTGCTAATAGTTCATCTATCATTGTCCATTAACATCTATATGATGGAATCTTTTATATAGACAGTTACAGCTGAAACTAGGGTTCAAGAAACAACCGTTAAAGGAAGAACTTTATGTAAACACATCAACAACTGGCTTGGTGCAGGATTAAAAATTTTGATGTGATTATCTGGGATAAACATATCTAAAAATTTAATTTTGGGATCCTCACATTACTGTGCACACAGAAAAACAAATATTTCTCACCTACACACAAAAAGGAGATGACAGTGTCACATTACCCAGGCACAGGTGTTTCTTCTTTACACAGCTCCTCTCATTCTTTATGCTGGCATGTTCAACTGGATTTTAGTGGGAAGGAGGAGAGGTTTTACAGTGGATAATCCTCTTTGTCCTTGAACTGCCCAATAATGTGAGCCTTGTTGTTTGTCCTCTTTTTTCTACAAATTTAACTCATATTTCTAAAGATTCGAAAGTTCATCAGTAAAAAACTAAAATCAGTCTGTTAGGATATTCAGTCCAGTTATGACTAAGACATGTGAGAGTATACAAACTCATTAAGGTTTCTGCAACATGTAACACATTAAATGTTGTTTACACATTTCATTGGAAATGCTGTCTTGCAGAACCCTTGGATGTTAACATATGTGATTAAAGTTTTAACTTACACCCAGCACTCGTTAATCTGCTTATAGCTTCCCTCAGCAATATCAGTGCAAAGGTATGCACCAAGACTGGTGTAATTAACCTGGGTTTATGTAAGTCTGGGGCATGACAGCTCATTTAAAAAGGGGATAGCACCTCCTTTTGTAAGCCTGAGAAGTCCAGAGAAGGCTTAGCTGGGAGCACCACGGTGTGTTGGCTAGGGCAGCACCCGCACTCAGAGAGGGCAGGGGCTGCTGGGGAGCTAGGTGCAAGTCTAAAAATAATCTTGCAAATAATGTGACAGAATTTGGAATATTTTAATTTGCATGCACATTGTTTCAATAGCTTATGCTGTAACTTGGTCAGTTCCTATTTGCTAGCTAAGCACTAGCACGTATCCCTGCAGACCCCTTCTGAGGGCACTGTGGACAGACAGCCACTGATGATTCAGCAGGTGTTTGGCATCTTTGCTTTAGGGTGACTGCAAATTTCAGATTGGTTTTACTGAATGTAAAAAACTTAAGGTATACAACATTTATGTATAGCTTCCTACCCAGAAGACCTTCTACTCTATCAGGAAGAAAATTAAATCGATTTGGCATGATTTATCTGTAGTGGCTGTTATTCATCTCTTCATGGCAGGGGGGTTGGAACTAGATGATCTTTAAGGTCCCTTCCAACCCAAACAATTCTATGATTCTATGATTGTGTTACAGGTACTTACAAATAGTTTATTTCACTGCCTGTTCCCAAAAATTCCAACAACTGAAATGAGGTGTATGAATTTTTAATTCCTTGACGTTTTGTTGTTTTGGTTTGTTTTTTTTAAGTTCAGCCGTTTGTCCTTTTCCAGGCTTCTGCCACGTTATAAATCTTCCACAAGCCTGCGAAGGCTCCATCTACAGCAGAAAATAAAACAGGCTGGTGTTCAGGATTGCTCAGGGCACACTACAGAGCAGATATATCTTGGGGAGAACCAGTTGGTGTGGCCCAAACTGAGGCATAAAATTGTACAACTGACAAGTGAGGTCCGATGCCAGAGCTCATTGCTTGGGTCTTCTTTATTGAGAAGCATGCATGTACTGAAAATTGCGTGAACTTCTCTAAGACTGCTGCAAACTCATTATCTCATTCCTGGCTATATTTAGGACATTTGCCTTCTCCCCATAATGCAACAGCTCTGATCTGCCAGAAGTGTGGCACGCAGGCACACTGCCCTGACTGGACGCCCACTGGGGAATTCCTACCCCATCAAGATATAAAGAGGACATAGCAAGGGCAGAGAACTTTACCCACAGAGATTTTGCTGCCACTTCTCATTTTTAAATATCTTTAAAGTAAAGTTCTGTCTTTAAAACTCTTTTTAGTTCAAAAGAAATGCTTCAAACAGGTAGAATTACAGCATCACACATATCAAATATGTAGTATTTAAAAATCACCCTTTAAGATTCTGGCTCTAAGTGTGTACCTAAGTATTTTTCAGACAAGATTGTTGCCCGATCTCTCATAGGAGAGCAGACAGAAGTCAGGAACCCTCAGGTTGTGGATTTACTTCAGTTTATGCCTTATAATGCTGGACAAGAAGGCACCTCTTTCCAGACTTGATGAGTGCCCTTGATGCTCCTGTGGTTTTCTATCATGCCCAAATCCTACTCTCAAGGGAGCTTTTGAAGCTAAAGGAAGATTCCCCAGATGACACAGCAGCAAGGTCTCCTGACATGAGCAGATTAAAATAACTTAGCCCGGGCTACCTTTGCTCTATGAGACCTTGCAGAATGGAATAATGTGAGAGGTATTCAACTCTCACCCACTGCTACACAGGGTCAAAGAGAACAAGCCAAGTGTCTCAGTTTTGGGTTTTGCTTACCAAGATCTGGCAGTGTGTTCTTGCAAAATGCTTGCCTTTAGAGGGAAGCAGATTCTTTGGATCTGCTTCCCTCTAAAGGCCATTCAGTGAATTATGGTGTTGCTCTGAATGTCAATCAAGTCTTAATGCAAAATCAATTCTCAGATGTATTCCTTATCTGGAGAGGTGTTTGAGCTCTTTGAAGGAGAGGAATAAGTATGTTAAGGGTTTCTTCTTGTTGTAAGAGAGTTTAAAGGAAATAAGATTTAAGTAAAGTCATAGATTCTATCAGCAGGCAGAGGTTTTCATGATAAAATTTATCTAAAATGGAGTCTGAAGCATGCATGCTTTTGAAGTAGTACCTTATTGTACAGTAAAGTGAGTCCCAAAGGTGCACTGGCTTGTCCCAGGCATAAACCAGGATCTGTCCATCTTTGCTCCCAGCCCTTTGCTCAGAGGAGTTAGTGATTCTCACCAAACACACTGGGGTGTAAAACCTCTCAGGCGTAGCTGCAGTATTGCTGCAGTTTCACATGATCCCAGGTAAGAAACTTTCTGGTATAGTAGGAGTAGGGTTTGGGCAGACTGTATCTTATCTCAAGAGCTGAAGGGCTCCTTCAGCTGAAAGGCTCAGATGTGCCATGAAATTGAGACTTTTAACTGAGGTGTTGGGTTCCCACTGCACTTGGTGGAAAAAGAGAAGCCCAAGCTGCAGTGGCACGCTAATAAGTTGGTCATTTTGTCTGCTTAGTTAGAAAAAAAAAAACCAAACAGGAGGTATTTAAAATTTTATCTGTTTATTATTTGGGCAGACCGTGAGAAATAGGATAATCTCTAATCGTGCTTGTAATCTGAGTAATAAACATTGTTAACCAGCATTTATGCTCAGCTTCAGCTTCAGCACTGTATAGGTATCTTTGGAGTGGAAGGGATCAAATCTTAGGTAAATCGAGTACCTCTCTCCAGTCCTCTGCAGGGGGAGCACAGGGCAGTTACACTCCTGGATTAAGTCAGACGAATGGGGGCCTGAGGAGGGCTCATCTAACTTAGAGAGAAGGGAACAACTGAGGTGTTTAAATCTAGGCCATCTTAAAAGCCCTTAAAATATCTGAGGCTTTACACAGACCTGGCAAATATGATAGAGGAGACCCACATCCTGTGGTCAGGGCACTGGAGGATACATTAGGGCAATTAAAATGGCACAAGCCACATATGCTTATGTACCTGCATTGCTCCTCAGTTGTTTTGTCTACTCTAATTGCACTAACCAGAAAACTAATTGCCTTTTTTTTTTTTTCCCTCTCTGCAAACTATAAGAATATGATTGACAAATTTGGGGTAAATCTTTCAGCTAAAGCTGGCTGACCTATACCCTGCCCCAATAGAAGGAAGCAACCATAGGGCTCCTTATTAATGTTTCAGCCCTCTCTGGATGCAATGTAGTGTCTCCAGATGGCTCCTGGCTGTTTGCCATCCTGTTCTTAGAGACTGAAGTCTCCAGGTGCAGAATTGCCCACACTGCCACTGGGTCTTCACCAGGCCCTTCATCATCCTCACCATCATTGTTCACACTATGTCATTTACTTCACTTCCAGGATATCTTTTGGAGATAACGAATTGATTTGACCGAAGTATAAACTGGGATGTAATTCCAAGGACAGCAGGCTCCACAGATTGGCTTTACCAATAGGCAACACCTGGTTCTGTACATGCTGACAGGCTATCCTGGGATATGAAAACCTTAAATTCCATTTCATGATATAAAAACACTGAGAAAAACTACCTTAAAATCCATAATTATGTCTTAGAGCCATCACTTAGGATCTGGAAGAGTTCCAAACCAAACAGTATACAATGAGATCCTGGACAATTTGCTTTAGTGATAGCTAGCACGTGAATATAAGCCACACTGCAAATTTGGCCTGAGAGCACTGTCTCATCCCCAGGAGTGCCTTTAGCTATGCAGAGGCAGCCCATGGTTCTTACGCCTTTAGGAAGGTACCAAAGCTGCACATGAATGTAGTGTTCACAGTGGCCAGCCCAGCTGACTCCGCAGCTCACAACAACGCGCTCTCAGTCAATAGCAAATCCATTGCTGAAGGTATTATTAATCACAAAGCCATTGCAAAGCAAATCCTCTGCAGATCTTTACCCTTTTCAAAGCAGACAGAACAAATTTAAAATTAAGCCCCCCTGGTGATTTAGGTATTTTGTACTAGATCTGAATCCTGAGGTACTGTATCATCTTATGAAGGTGCACCTCCTTTGTTCTTCAAGATGATTCTGAATCCAGTTTCAGTGTTTCTTAAGGCTGCTCATCTTGGCTTTATGCATCCCTGCAGCCTGCCCAGCAACCTCCTGCTTAACTCCTGCTGTTAACGAGAGTACTGCCACATGCCTTGCACTTTCCGAGGTCAGCCCAAAAATATAAAGCCCATACAAGCAACAGAACATTCAAACTTAATAAATGAGAAACTGTTACAATAGGTGAGAGAGCAGATATTGCCGAAGGTGTTTTGGAACAGCTACAAAACATTAGACATAACCAGTTTTGCAAGAACTGTGTCCAGAGTATCTGCAGAGTCCAAACCTCTGTGAGAGACTTCTGTGAGAACAGAGAACAATATACAGTAAAATGAGATATCCTGAATAGGGTTAAGTATTATTTACAGAAAACATTATGTTCTTTGGTAGGTGATGGGAGAACAAAGAGGTGTTAAAATGGAAAAGGATGTAGGATAAATCTTCTACCAAGAAGTTGTTCATAGAAAGAAATTGTATAAAGCCAGTAAGATCTTATCTCTTGTAGACCCAAATTATCCTACATCAGTAGCTCAATCCAGTAAATAAGAAGACAAACAGGTTAGTAATTAGGTTCATTAGAAATCACTGTTCAGAGCGCTTGCAGAAAAACTGTTCTCAAAGACATGTAACAGACCTCAAGATCACTGAAGATTAGCCAGTCAGGGATTTCTTGTCCAATTAATTGTGCCAAAAGTTTAAATACTTAATTCTCTCTCTCTCCAGTCAGGTAGATCACTATTCTGCAAATGTAAAGAAACAGATATTACCTCCTTTCCAACACTGAATGATTGGAGGAAGTATCGGGTTGTCACAGCTGAAGATGAAAATCTTCTAAAGGCCAAAAAATGGATGCAAAGAGGACTATAAGAATTATTGTCCAGAACAAATAACTAGTTTCCGCTCTCCCTCCTGTCAAGAGAAAGAAAGAGGCAACTCTCCCCACCTATCTCAGACAGCTGTTTTTTGGATATAATATCCTCTCCCTCTCTTTGTCTTGCCTATAGGGAGAGCCTAGAGAATTGGCATAAACTAGCCCCTGAAATTTTAGTCTGCTCAAGCTGGGCTACTTGAGATGCATCTTAACAGTACAAGTTTCTTCAGTGGTACTTCATCCTATAGCTAGGATGGTCACCTCTTGAAAGGAAGGTTTAGATATCTGTCTGTGACACCAGCAGATGGTCAGTGTGTGGTCATTTGGTACCTGTACACCTTCCATAGCTGCCTGTGCAGACAATTTTATCTCCATAATCTGATGGCTGTAGAGTCTGTACATTATGTTCCCAGATAGTTTGCATCTCAGGAGTGTGGAATACAACGGAGTTGTACAGCCCGATTTTAGTAAAGATTTCCAGAGAGAAAAGTGCCCTGTACTCAAGCCAAAAACAGGTCTGGTAAATTTGAGAAGCAAGTTCGTAGAGGCACAGTTTGGTTATCTTAGGAGCAGTTGATAGCAGATTAGTTACCGAAAGTATCACAAGTGCCTCAGCTGAGAACTGCTGAAGCGCTACCAAGTTAGGGCCACTAAGACCCTTGCCTTGGCTAAGCCCTTCAGATAGCACAGGGCCACAAATACAATCCCACTAGTGGGGCTCCCCTCCATCACCTGGGGCAAATGTTTGAGTTTAAATAAAAGTTTAAATGTGCCTTACAGAAGAGCCTCCATAAAGTGCTCAAAGTTAGAGAGACAAGTCTGTAGCACTGCCCCAGATTTGAACTCCAGACATTTAACACATGCGTTGCTCTGCAGTTTTACCTTGTTCCCCTCGGTGCCTACAGAGATCACCGATTAGAAGGGCTGAGCAGAAGGCAGGAGTAGCTCCATGCAGTAGTGCCAGGATGCTCAAACATGGGATTCTTGTAGATCTTCAAGTCCAGCCCATTGTGCATTGTCTAGTAGATTAGTAGTTAGGGAAGGTTTTAGAAAATTAAAATATTGTATATTGGGGCACTTGAAAGATCAACTCATAAGAAAAAAAGATAAATACGGAAGTCGTTGAGAAAAAATACAGAAATGTGTTTCAAATACTGCAAGGCTCAGATGTGAGGAACAAAATGACATGGTATGAGGAAAACAAATGCTTTCATGTGCTCAAAAGGACCACTGCCCAGGGCACTTTACTATGATTTACTTTTAATTCTGCTGAAAGGCTGAAATGTAACAATACTTGGAGAATCGATGCTTGGGAGGCCAAGCAGACTCATTCACCAATTCCAAATAACAAAAGTAGCATTTACAAAGTATCATCAAAAGGGTCAGACAAATACATAGGGAAAAATGAGCAGGTGCAACAAATCAATACCATGTCGGCTCAGCTTTTCATAATGACAGGGGAAAAGTGGCAGAACATGTCCCACGTACACAGGTGTCTCCCCTGCAAGAGTGAAGGAGTGCCTCCTGCCCAGGAAGCAATGTGACACCAACTGTCGCTGCAAATGGAGCTTGCCTTAGAAGAGACAGTGAGGCACAGTTTTATGAGACCCCGTGAGAGGGAGGCAGATGACCATTTTGTGCTGCTACCAGCATGCTGTTACCATCTTTATAGCAGCCTTCCAATACCTGAAGGAGGCCTACAAGAAAGCTGGGGAAGGACTTTTCATAAGGGCAGTTAATGACAAAACAAGGGGAAATGGGTTTAAGATGAAAGAGGGTAGGTTTAGATTAGATATTAGGAAGAAGTTCTTCACTGTGAGGGTGGTCAGACACTGGAACAGGTTGCCCAAGGAAGCTGTGGATGGTCCCTCCCTGGAAGTGTTTAAGGCCAGGCTGGATGAGGCTTTGAGCAACCTGATCTAGTGGGGGGTGTCCCTGCTGATGGCAGGGGGGTTGGAACTAGATGATCTTTAAGGTCCCTTCCAACCCAACCCATTCTATGATTCTATGTTTGTTCTTCTGTTCTTCTCTCTCATCAAAATGGGAATGAATCCCTGCATCCAGAAAACTCTTGCAGTCATTTTACAATTATGGAGCAGCTGAGACACATGAATCCTCGAGAGCAAATAAAAATATTCCTTGAAATACAAGGTGCACTATCATAGGGGATATATAAATTTGCCCTGTAACATCTGAAACTCTTCAACACAGCACAGAGATGGCCAAGGCATCTGAAAGAGAAAAAATAAAGAGGAACTATGTGGGGTAAAGTTGAACCAGTCCGTACAAAGGGAAGGAGTGATCAGTATTCTTAGCTTAGGGCTGTGAAATGGAAAAAATTAAATATGCAAGAAAAACAAAAGTGATGACAGAAGAGTAAAAATATAGCAAAGGCCTTCAGATAGAAGTGAAGCAGGTGAAAAGCCATTCCCTCCCCCACAGAGACGCTGTGAAGCATGAGTGATTACATGTAAAGCCTATCAGGTAACTTAGCTGAAGAACATAATGATTGTTTGACCAACAAACACTCAGGCCTACTCAGACAGCAAAATTTGCAGTAGACCTTACCTGGGAAAAGCATTATTTTTAGGACAAAACCATCCACACAGGAGCTTCCCTACTACTCCACTGAATGCCAAAGAACAGAAAAAACCCCAGACATTTCCATACAGATCACTCTGGACAGAATACATTTGTCTCAAAAACTCTCATCAACTCTTCCCATTCCACAAAAAAAAAGTAACAGTCTCTTAACAAGTGGCAAGAACAGGTCCAGAGCTACTCCCAGTGAGTACCTTAGAGGTATATGTTAACCAGCTCCCAATTCTGCAAGTGCTGAGCAGCAAAGCCCTTGCTTGCCTCTCTCACTGCCCACCGAGCACCAGAAGGACCGAGTACTGGAGAATGGAGAGACAGCAGCCTGCCATGTCTTCCTCGCGGAGGTAGTGAATGACTCGATGAACAAGATCTACATGAATAGATACCTGAAGAGATGGCCATAATTCAACTGAGGGCAGTAAGAGGACATGCCAAAGCAAACACATTCCAGATGACTTGCAACACAGTGTGAAATTTCATCCTATCATAAATAACACAGTAAATGCAAATGTTGTATTTCCCAAGGTACTGGACAGACACATCCTTTTCCTTAAGGAGCAGACATGGAGGAAACGTAGCATCCCTGCT
>NW_010302985.1:1850-18954 GCF_000700745.2 Antrostomus carolinensis | reverse complement strand
GCTGCGAGGGTGACCATGTTTCCCACTGATCCCACCTCCTGTTTGCCTGGGTAAAGAAAGATGCTTCAAAAGCTGCATACTCTGGCAGCCAGGGCACACACAGCCAGCAAATTACATAAATATCAGCAGCTCCTGGGAAGACAATGAACAAAGGTGTATTCCTTCCCCTTTCCCCGTGTGGCCTTTTCACTGCGTTCCTGCTGTCCGCAGTATGATACCTTGATTCCACCATAATTTGAGGCCGTACACTTCCACGCACGTAAAAGCCAACTCGCTTGTTATGCTGAAAGCAGATTTTTTGGTTGTGTCTATCTTATTAGTCACCTGCTCACAAGCAGGAGATGACACAGACACGCACCAAACTGTGGACAGTATGTCCAGTTTATCACCAGTCCAGAAAGTTGCTCTTCCAGAGGCACATAGACACAATCATTCATTCCAACAGCACCACCTCTTGAGTTGAGCAGTGCTTAGGCTGTGGGACTCACCTCACTGATTTTAGCAGTCTAAAGGGGATGTCTAAGGTAATCACCTTAACCTCCTTCTGCAATAAGTGAAAACAGACAGGTGTCCTCAGAGGGCAATGTGTATGAGGTCCATGGGATAGACTACCCCCTGGAATTGTCCATCCTCTAGACATGTAACTTAGAGTCAGTGGCTTAGGTTAAGTCCTAAAATTTAGACAGCTAAGAGAGACAAATTCCATCCAAAATGAGCAGGTGGCTCAGGCTCATGGGTGAGACCTGTGGCTTGTGTATTACAGATTCATCATGGATTCCTCCATATTCATAGCCCTATTGCATGGAGAGTAAGTCTTAGAAAACGACCATATATCTCCTTTTGCTGTGCCTTTCTAGCTCCATTCCAAAACGCTCATAAGAGAGGTTCTTGCGCAGGGCTTGCTAGGTTCTTCCTCAAGGCTTGCTCCTACTTTTCATGCCCGTGTTTTCTTTATCAATGGGAAGCATATTCTGAAGTGCCACACATTTCCATGTCTCCTGGGTCCACAGAAGTTTATTTTTTTCTGCTTTCTCACTTTTTTTTCACCTTCCACTCCTGTTGCAGCCTCTGCATCCCCATGCTTTCATGTTGCTTTTAGAGTATCAAAGTGTGAACAGATCTATTCCTCCATTGCAGTGTGGAGTTTGGGAACTCACAGGAAATTAAATTCTCAAAGAACAGATTCTTCCCAACCTTGGAAACCCTAGGGGACCTGTTGCTGCAAGATCCCTGTAGCAAAATGTGCTCAGGTCCAAGATCAGCTGGAGTGCAGGAAGCCAAACTGCCATTCAGGTCCACAGGAGGTGGGAGCCACTACCAATTTGCACAGGCAAGGGTGCGAGTGGGGAGCTGTTGTGGCTCTCTGGGGCTCCTGAGGTGCAGAGTTTGGCCAGAGCTGGAAGGTCCCCATTTCAGAGGATTGGATGATGGCTCTGGGAGAAGCAAGGGACACTGGGGTGCTGCTAACCCTGTGTGACTCTGCCCACCACACCGGGAAGGATGATGGTTGCTGCAATGCCCAGCACTGAGCAGCAGCTGCAC
This sequence comes from Antrostomus carolinensis, assembly GCF_000700745.2. NCBI lineage: Eukaryota > Metazoa > Chordata > Aves > Caprimulgiformes > Caprimulgidae > Antrostomus > Antrostomus carolinensis. Next base: position 17,412 of record NW_010302985.1, on the reverse strand, counting down.
AGTGGAATATCAGACCTTTACTAATGCAAAACATGAGCATTTCTAACAAGCCATTTTTGTGTAGTTGAGGTTAAGAGCAGCTTCAGACCCAGCCTTCTCTTTGTGGAAGGGCAAAAGGATTGGATACAATTTTTTAATATATACTCCAGTGTTAGTCCTTTCCTCCAGAAGAGGTGATGGGTCCATATCTTTGCATAGAATCATGGTTGGAAAAGACCTTTAAGATCAAGTCCAACCATAAACCTAACACTGTCAAGTCCACCACTAAACCATGTCTCTAAGTGCCACATCTACACATCTTTTAAATACCTCCAGGGATGGTGACTCAACCACTTTCCTGGGCAGCCCATTCCAATGCTTGAAAACCCTTTCAGTGAAGATATTTTTCCTAATATCCAATATAAACTTCCCCTGGCACAACTTCAGGTCATTTCCTCTTGTCCTATCACTTGTTACTTAGGAGAAGACACTAACACCTTACTTGCTATAACCTCCTTTCAGGTAGTTGTAGAAGAGTGATAGTCTCCCCTCAGCCTCCTTTTCTCCAGGCTAAACAACCCCAGTTCCCTCAGCTGTCCCTTATAAGACGTGTGCTCTAGACCCTTCACCAGCTTCATTACCCTTCTCTGGACACTCTCCAGTGCCTCCATGTCCTTCTTGTAGTTCAAAACTGAGCACAGTACTCAAGGTGCGGCCCCACCAGTGCCGAGTACTGGGAGAGGATCACTTCCCTAGTCCTGCTGGGCCACACTGTTTCTGATACAGGCCAGGATGTTGTTGGCCTTCTTGGCCACCTGTGCACACTGCAGGCTCATGTTCAGCTGGCTGTCGGCCAATTCCCCCTGCCAGCTTTCCAGCGGCTCTTCCCCAAGCCTGTAGTGTTTCATGGGGTTGTTGTGACCCAAGTCCAGGACCTGGCACTTGGCCTTGTTGAACTTCATACAATTAACCTTGGCCCATCGATCCAGCCTGTCCAGATCACTGTGTAGAGCCTTTCTACCCTCAAGCAGATCAACACTCCTGCCTGACTTGGTGTCATCTGCAAACTTACTGAGTGTTCATTCAATCTCCTCATCCAGATCATTGATAAAGATGTTAAACAGGACTGTCCCCAGTACTTAGAGCTGAGAAACACCACTTGCTACCAGCTGCCAGTTGCATTTAACTCCATTCACCACAACTCTTTGGGCTCTACCATCCAGCCAGTTTTCCACCCAGCGAAAAGTACACCCATCCCAGCCATAAGCAGACAGTTTCTGCAGGAGAATGCTGTGGGAAACGGTGTCAAAGACTTTACTAAACTCCAGATAGACAATGCCCACAGTCTTTCACTCATCCACTAAGTGGGTCACTTTGTCATAGAAGGAAGTCGGGATAGTCAAGCAGGACCTGCCTTTCATAAACCCATGATGACTAGGCCTGATTGTCTGGTTGTGTCCTGTACATGCCTCAAGATGATCTTCTCAATAACCTTCCCTGGCACCAAGGTCATATTGACAGGCCTGTAGCTCCCTGGATCCTCCTTCCAGCCCTTCTTGTAGATGAGCATCACATTTGCTAACCTCTAGTCAACTGGGACCTCCTAGTTAGCCAGGACTACTGATAAATGATGGAGAGTGGCTTGGTGATCCCTTCCGCCAGCTCCCTCAGTACCCTTGAGTGGATCCTATCCAGCCCCACAGACTTGTGCGTATCTAAGTGGTGTAGCAGGTCACTAACCATTTCCCCTTGGATTATGGGGACTTCATTCTGCTCCCTGTCCCTGTATTATGGCTCAGGGGGCTGGGTACCCCAAGAACAACAGGTCCTACTATTAAAGACTGAGGGAAAGAAGGCATTAAGTACCTCAGCCCTTGTCACTGTGTTTCCCCTTGCATCCCTTTTCAAGGACAGTTATCAAAACTAACACCTAACAGCTCAGCAAAGCAGCGCTAACAGTCAGGCCAGTCTCTGACTTGATCCTGCCTTATCCAGACTGGAGAAGAGAAATGGCCTGAAGGACAGCTGATTTCACAAAACTGATCTTATTTCTTCTCCATGGCAAAGCTTCTTGTCTTTCTGAAGCTCAAAATGACTGGAGGGAACTGATTATTTCAGTGACCCTTTCCAGACTGTTGGTTAAGACTCTGTCAAAGGTGTTATGACCAGGTTTAATACACATTATTGGCTAGTCAAAGGTACAAAGAGTAGTTTTGCAGGTACCCTGCAAAAACTGCTGAGATAATACAGACTGGGGACTCTGGTAACTGCCTGCTCCCTTTTAGTTTATCCTATTTAAATGAGAAGTTTGGAAGAGACATCATTCAGCTGAATTGGATGAAACCCCTCAGAGACAGAAATATGTAGATCCCATCTGGAAAGCTGTCCATACTCTTCTTATGCCTCTTTCCATACACGTTTCAAGTGTCAGACAATGAACCTACCACATAAGTGGGTGAACTGGTAGCTCTCTTCTTTATAGCCAAAATTTCCATTCTTCCCAGGTCAGACTTGCTAGGTCCAACCATTTCTTTTGCTTGCTTTATCCGTCTGCCACATTTCAGCTTGTTCAGGGGGATAAGGTGTGTGATGTAGCCCTGAAAAGTGCCATTTCTTCTTACAAGTGAAATAATAATTGCTGTTTGCTTTCCTATGACTGGGTATAGGATCTGATTATGAACTCAGAGCTGCATAAATCTTAACAGTGTAGACGCTAATCAAGTGATGTAGCTGTAAAACTGCCATAGTTAAGACTGTATTCAGACTTGTCGGGTCATTTTCTGCTCTGGATTTTCCCAGTGAACAGATACCAATAGACTTAAAAAAAAAATAAAAAAAAAATCTTTGTTTTCATTGAGCTTCACTGTATTCACTTGCAAGTCATATTTCACAAGAGACCACAGTCTGGTTATTAATTTCATCAGCAGATAAATTCACCATTCAGGAGCCACATGTATCAGTACTTGTAAGTAATCAGAACTGAAGGAACAGTCAGCATCTTAATAAGTTGTACATTGTGCCAAGTCTCCTCTAGGAGAAAATGAAGAGACTTCACTGTATAGGCATCTTTTAAAATACATTTTATTACATCAATGTGCCAAATATTTTTTCCAGAAGAGGGCGCAAAATTTATCTCCAGCAATGCGAAAGAACTACCTCTCTGCCAGCCAGCATTTGTGCATGCTGAAAACTCTTCAGACTGTTTCTATCTGCATTTGTAAATATGAGATTTGACATTAAACATAGTAAAAATTCCATGCTGTGACATTTATAATAGAGATGACTACACATGAATCTGTCAGTCTTAGTTCCTTTTACAGTCAGTGAAAGAAAACAGGCACTTCAAGGACATAGTTCATCCCATTTCACCCTATATATGATCAGCTGAGTAGCTCTCCAGACTCCTTTGGCTATATTGCCTGGAGTTCCAATGACAACTGTGGAACCTGGACATCTATCTAACATGTGGACACCTACAACTAGATGCCTAAATCTAGGTGTCTACAATCTGGAACTGAATCCTACATCTCGGGTAGGATTCAGCCAACCTATTTTAGATAGCAACAAGGGTAACTAGCCCAGATGTGGACATCTGGACTTTGAACATCTAAGCAGTAGAAAAATCCCACCTCTTGCATTTGCCAGGTAATGCTTTGCAGTGACAGTCTGGCACAGGGCTACCCATGCTGTGCTGATTGCCAAACACCAATTGACATATCACATCATATTCACTGTAAATTTAAGTGAACTTATAGAAAGCTCTGATTACTTCATCGGCAGGGCTGTTATCAACATTGCAATAGAGAGCAGGATGAAGTGCATCTTGCAGAGACGCTAAAAAGTCATTATGAAAATGGCTGGCAAGGGAAGGGAGAGGAAGAGGAGCGTCACTGTGGTTAGATGACACTGTTACTTACACCAGCTGTCACATAGATCAACAGCTCCGTTTATTCACGTGTCATCAATCCCTGTTACTATTTCACATGGCCTTTATCAGTGCTGTTTAAACCTCACAGACTGGCAGATCTTGAGGAGGGGTTGAAAGCTTGAAGTAAGCCCTTCCTGCTAAGCCTTCTTTATAACTGTTCACATCAAAATGAACAAGCATGGATCATTATTCAAAATAATGACTCATTTCAGAGATGTACATGCTGTGTAGATTGTATCACCTCCACTGGATACGATACAATCTTCAAACACAGTCCTTCTGTGATTTATGTATTCACAAAGAGTTGCTTTCAGAGCTGCTTTCAGCAACCCTGCCCCTTAAGCATATATACAGCAGTCATCACACAAAACCACTTCTGTTAAGGTATCTCTGCACACTCAAGTGCAAAGTGAGCGTCACATTTCTAGCCATGGTCCAGCCAAATGGGGAGGTTACACAGTATGCCCTCATGTTGTCTCAGCCTACAATGGAGGGGAAAATTTTTCCTTTCTCTGGGGTTTTCCCTCTGAAGATTGGTTCCCAGGCACAAATGCATTTTAACCTCACCCCCGCTCCTAGCAAACGAGGATAGCTAATAATTATGTAGTAGTATTGTCTTAGTTTAGGAAGCAACAAAGACTAAGAGAAATTCATAAGCATGTTAGTACATAAGGCAAGGTCAACCCTTAATATCACAATTTAGAGATCTTTCCTGAAATGGGCATCAGGAAAGGGTTTGGGAGCTGGAGAAACAGCATTCACAGCTGCTTTACATCTACATTAAAATACTCTGTTATTAACAGAATAACAAAGTAAATCCATCACTGACTTGCCTCTTATGGTGTTGATCCCTCAGTGCTTCCAAAATAATAAAACCCACCAGGATCAGGCTTATAATGACAAAAGAACCATTGGCAATTGGTTTTGAATATGAACTATTTGGTGAGTTGGTCATGAGCAGAAATCATGCAAATAAGACTGCGAATCCCTGGATGCATAGTGCAGAAATAATTGTGCAAACCAAAGGCTGGCTGTTCTGAGGAAAGACACTAGGCAGAGTAAGACTACAGCAAATTTGCATGAGCTGGCAGCTTCATCCTTCTAATACAAAATCCAGCAAGCTCTACTGGTGAGTACAAATTACTCCAAAATCACACACACAAGAGAGGGATTGAACAAGGCCACCATCAAAGCTCTGGCTACTCCCAAGCTTACAAATATATTGGAAGAGTAAAGCTAAAGTCACTGAAGGTGATGGGACTCTAAAGTGAAAAATACTGCATTGTAACAGTACAGAGTGTGCCCACAGAAATGCTGAACCATCCTTATTGCCCACCTGAGTATCAGGAAGGGCTTGAGATAGCTTATCTATCCAGGTGTGACTGCTGCCATGAAAGAAAAAAGTGAAATTGGCATCAAACGCTGGAAACCAACAGGGAAAGAACCTCAGAAACACCTCTCCGTTCAAGGCTGCTGCAGCCCTATTGAAAACAAATGGAGATTATTCAAGTACCTTACTTCCCCATTACAAAGATCCCAGCTGTTGCACAAACAAACCAAGCCAGAATGTCACACCTCCTCGTAACCTGCTGTTTGAGTGGAGCTGATAAAAGGTAACCAACGACCTGTGGTTCACAAATGGCTCATTTGGGAAATCTTCTCTAGTGGATTAAACACACTAAAGCAAGTTCTTACTAGCAAGAACACAAATAGTATTGAAGGGGGGAAAAATAAAGTATGAAAATCCTAATGAAATTAATGTCCTGATGGGCATTTTTAGGCCAGGTGTTTTTCAGGCAAAACTACAAAGGAAGTACCTCTCTGTTTTGCAAGTAAATCTAGATAATTCCTGAAAAGGCTAATGAATTGCTGTAAGTATTACATGTCCATCCCACTTCTCATAATGAAAAGTCCTAGGGACATACAGGTGGTGGGTAGTAGCATGTAGGAATATCTAATGCAGAGGAAATTCTGTGAATAAAGAGAAACCCTGTGAGCAGACATGATTTGTGGTCCCTATCTGCAGATAAGGAGAGAGAGAAGAACATTTTTAGCTGCTAAGTGGGGGTTGGGTTACACTGGTCTCCTCTACTTATCCTAAATCTTTCTTTCTTGGTTCCATCAGTTTGCGGTGGTAATGCTTACTTACTGGGCCGTATAGGTATTTAGTTTTGTTAAGATGAAAAAGTCATTGGTGGGGTTGTTGGCTAATATTTTTGCTCTTATATCAAGGAAGTAGCAGTTTTGATAAGAGCCTGATCTTTCTTTTCTATTCTTAGACATAAGATAAGGCAGAGATATAAAAAAGTATTTGTATCACATTCTTTCAATATATACAAATATTGAAAAAAATATATATATATCAGTGTGCTTGTTTTCTTTGTTCTAAGACAGGAGAGGTTTTCTTTGTACAAGATTAGTGATTGGCATTTCAGTCCCTTTGATAACCTGCAGAGCAAATTCTGATCTCAGAGATGCGCATCCTAGTTTAATGGCTTGATTTTATTTAGTCATGTATATTAAAACATGCAATGATGTGTGTGCCACATAAAGGGCTAGGGATAATTTCTCGGCATGATGAATATGTGGCATGAATTGTTCCCCTAAGCACAGCTACAGGTTTTGATGTACTCAAGGGAGGGTTTCCTCCACTGAGTTTAAAGTTCAGAAGTTCAAAGGCACTTCTCATTAGAAATTAACCATGACACTTTAAAAATCAGAAGGGAACGACCTACTCCACGCCTGAAGAACTTGGCAGGGGACCTTCCCACAAGCCAACAGACACTGGCATGCTGAGAAGTGTCTTGCAGAAGAGGGATTGTATTCAGGGGCAGCACAAACAGGAGAGTGACCTCGTGAAGTCCTGCCTTGGAAAACATGGCCCCTTAGCTTCTCCAAGCCTTGTTTGGAGAGCAAGGTCTGCAACATGAGCTGTAATGGGCTTTATTTATACCTGTCTGCATTGCACTGCCCATATGGTAGATCTCTTTAGCTGAATATTGGGATGGATCATTCCAGCTCTAGAGAGTTCAAGCAAATCTTTAACTTTCCTGTCTTTCTGGTGTGCCTTAGAAACCCCTCAGCTGACAGATGGAGGCAGCAGGTTAATCACTGAAATGCAGCTGGGCAAAGAGCCTGTCAGCCGCCAGGCGTGCATCCAAGGATGCCTCTGGTCCCTGCCAAAAGCCAAGAAGCACACCGACACCAGTGAGGTTCTCTGGGCAAGAGGGCAGCTTCTGCTTGCACGAGACGCTTGCCCATGGGAGCCACTGTTGAAGATGTGAGAGGGGCAGTGGCATGAGGCCACAAAACTCGAGGGAGTCCATTTGCTGAGCCACTCATGCCGCAACTCGTTGGGATGAGAGTAAGCAGTCAATGTGTATGGTTAGGTGGGACGTTGGGAAGAGCCCAGGACAATATTGGGCTGGTGGAGTGGGCAAGTGGAGACTGCTCAGTCAGTGCTCCAGGATTGAGATTTGCTAGAAAAATACAAGAAATAACTTTTGTTGAACACAGGGGAGGATTGCACTTTCCCTTTCTTTTGACTGTGGCTTTCCCTTTCTGTACTTTAAACTCAGTCCTCGAAAACCTTCATTTCTCTGGTCACCCTGTGTAGAGCTGGGGCGTAACGCCTGCCTGAGGCTGGTGACCTTCGGCCAGCATCCCCCCAGAAGCAGTGGTTTGAAACAGAGCTGCTATGGAGCTCTGCAGAGAGAGCCCACAAGCAGGAGACAGACACTTGCGCCCTGGGTCACCCTTAAGCAAACCTCAGCCTGTGAGTGTCTGGGACTGGGGCTTGTGCTGCCTGAGCTGGAAAACAGTAAATCCTCCTGCAAAGCAGAGGCAGCAAAAGGGCTTGGAGAAACCTCCAGGCCATTATCCCAGCTTCACAAGGACCCCAGCTTCATGAGGACCGCAGCTGGAGGTTATCTCCTGTTTGGGATGGGAGGAAAACTGAAACTGGTTCAGGCATGTGATCCCAAAATCAATATTTTCACAGCTCAGGGCATGTGACTTGTCACCAGAAAGTGCCCAGCGAGGACAATGGCTGGCACAGGACCGCAGCTGCCCAAGGCTCCCATGCACTCCACTGCTGACCAGCCTGCACACGGGCATCTATAAGCTGATGCCTATGCCTAGGGCAGTACTTCTAGGTGTCCTTTACAGGCAAGAAAATTCCTCTCATAAATCTGCACATCCTCCAGAGATGCCCCGTATTTAATGTGACTGGAGGGGGGAGTGTGGGATTTATGACCAAGAATTTAATTTCATGCATGAGTATGCTTTGCATTTCATGCTAAAGTACAGTGTTTTGCATTAACAGTATATCCAGCAATAACACAAACACTTCCTCCAGCTGAATTTCAACATTTGTGTCCGGTTCTTTAATGGATGCAGCAAACCTGTAGCTTTTGCATGCCGGGTTATGTCTTAGCTCTCTCCTACCAAATCAGGTTTTTCCCGTATGTTCATAGAAAAGTTAGCTCTTCCCAGAATACCACATGAAAAAAACCCTCTGGGCCATCTTTCCAAACAAACCTTTAATCCTCAAACATCACTAAAAGTCATTTTTGTCAATAGTTCACCGTCCCATAGAAAAACAAAGAGCAGTCACTACAATAAGCACTGATGTCTCCAAGCTCACTGTTTGGCATCCACTGGCATTTTTATTTTGTTCATATTTGTCAAGCCATTTGCAATCAAAAGCAATCACTTTGTCACATGGAGACCTCTGAAATTTATTAATTTGCTGTTGGAAGGTTTTTCTGACTCCTACCTACATGTAACATGTAAGATAACTACACTAGAAAGAAAGGGAAAAAAAAAAGAAACTACATTTTCCCAGAGCTGGCACCAAGTAAACAGATTTCTTCCCATTTTCTCCCATTTTACAACTTTTCTTACTGAAAAAAAAGTGCAGTGCAATATTTAAATCCACATAAAGCCTTACCACCACAATCAGAAACACTGACCATGTGTATAAGGCATCATTCAGTGCTGCACTCTTCCCTTACAAACTTGACTTAAGTCAAAACTCTTTAAGAATTTCTCCTTTTCTAAAAGTCGAAATGCATTTCTGACACCAAAAAAAGACTTTACACAGTTTTAACGCTAAATTCTCAGAAGTGATTCTGCTCTTCTTCACCTGGCTTGCAGCTAAATGAATTCAAAAGCTAGAATGAACATCTAAATGAGCCACGGAAATAAACAGTCAGATGAGAAAAGACACTTGAATAAAGAGGAAAACAGAAAAACACAGCACATACCTGAATCTCTGTTATCAGTGGAAAATGCTTTATTTCTTTACAAGGGCAATGGCAAGGTAGAACTACTGCAATGTAATGAAAGAAAACTATTTTCAGTATGGGAACATGAAAGCATTAACATAACAGGCAGAGCACATTGTGTCCTGCCCTTGGCGAATGTCTTGTTGGCTACTCTGGACTGTGACCCAGCAAAAATAAGCAGTCCAAAGGAATTTTCTCCTAGGTGATACACCGCTTCATTTACTATGTGGAGTAGTCACTGGCAGACTGTTTTCCCGAGAGTCATCGTGGGGGCACGACATTGCTCCGAGGAATAGGAAGACCCCCGTGCTGCACACAATTGCACACAAAGTGAGCCGAAGCACCACTTGGTACACTAGAAAGCTTCTGAGTACATTTGATCCATTTGATTTTTGATAAGGCAGTCCTCTTGGAGGATGGGGAGACAGGAGGAACCTGACCATGTTTCCCAGCACATGCACGCTCCCATTGGCATCTATGTTTGTAAGGTTTTTTTCTCCTCCGATCTCATTACTGTCAGTTTTATTTGTGATTCCTTCAGCTCAGCAAGTTTAAATTTTATGTCTGTCCTCTTTATCCAAGAGCTTCTGCAGGTAACCCCTTTTTGCTGGAGTGTTTTACCCACTTCTGTCAAATCAGTCTGTCTACCACTTCTGTTTCAAATACACACATCACTTTAGAAACCAAATCAGTAGGACCAGAAGAAGCTGTACTGCTGATAGGGTGAATGCACGTTAATTTGAATCTCAGTTTATCTTTTTTTTTGAATCTGTATTGATAAAAAAGGTCACATATTATTTCCTTATTCCCTTTGTTTCTGACTTGCTTGAGCATGTTGATCTAAGTCAGCTTTTAACTCCGCTTTGTCACCGTGACCTTTTTTGATCCCACCCCATTTGCTCTCAGATTAAGTCACGTTACAGAAGCTGCTTTGCTCCAGGTTGTGGTTTTCATGCTCTTGGTTAAATGAAATCTTTCTATACAACCGACCAGGACAACTAGTGCCTGATATACAGTTGGGTTGGAGATAGTAAACCACAACACCCTCTTCATAACACAGCCCTTCTCTGAGTAAATAAGGGGCCACTGTGGGAATCAGGGAGAGGAACCAGAAGAGGGCATGGGGAAGAACTTCCTTGCAGGCAGAGATACTAGTGGGAAGATATAAAGCAGACCCTTACCTTCACTTGTCTCCCCTTCCTCCCAGCTGGAAACTGGGACAAATCTGTGTTGAGGGCTTATTTCTTCCTCCTCCAGGGCCTTTGCCATGCCCACCAGTCATCTCACACTGTGTCATGTCCTCAACTGCTGCCTCCAGTTGCTACCACCCACCATTAGCTGAAGCACATGCCTATCACCTTTGCTTCTTGCATCCACTCAGGAAATCAGTCCCTTTTTTCAGAAGCTTCTCTCTCCTCCTCATCCCCACTCTGCTGTCTCGGGAAGGGTATTACACCAGCAGAGACAAAGGCTGCCGTGCCATGCTCCCTGCTTTGGGTTTTCTTCAGCATATCCAGAGGCATCATCAAAAAAAAAAAATAAACCAAAAGCAAACAGATGACCACTGGAAAAATTTCCCTACCTGTAAACATCTGGAAAAGTAGTTAAATGTGCTGCTGTTATAAACTGAAATACATATATCTGTGAAAAAAAAAAGATTTCAGCATGTGGGCTCAATAACAGGGTAGCAGGGACCACTTGCAATCATGTTCTCGGCATAACCTATAATATGTAATCATTACTGCACCAGTTAGAGTTACAATAAGCCAAATGCATCCCAGTGCTATTCTATTTGCTTCAGTGAGGTAACAAAATCGTGGGATAAGAGAGTAACTGAGGTTAGAAGGCGCCTCTGGAAGTCATCTAGTCCAGAACACATTTACTCAGATGAGCTTGTTCAGGGCCATGTCCAGTTAAGTCTTGAACACCTCCACAGAGGGAGATCCCACAGCCTCTCTGGGCAGTTTGCTCCAGTGCTTGACCATCGTCACAGTAAACAATTTTTCCCTAATCCCTAATGGGAATTTCCCATGTTCCAACTCATGTCCCTTGTCCTCTTGCTGTGCTCCTCTCAGAGGGTTGGCTCCAGCTCCTCCAAGTCCTTCAACTGGGAGCCATCCTCGTTGGTAAAAAAATGACAGACTCCTCATGCCAAGAGCTGGGAAGTGCTCAGGAAATGGCAGAGATTTGCTGTGACACATGAGGGCAGAGGACACGCTGGGTGGGAAAGCCTTCCTGCTCCAGGAACACCAGGATCTCAACCCTGTCCTGCAGCTTAGCCACCAGTCAGGGCTAAACCTCTTCATCTTTATGGCTTACTCCAAGGATCGCTTCTGAACGCTGGCTGCTTTGGAAAGACATTTGCTCATCTGCCTCCCACCTCGACTAAATCCTTTTAAATTCCATTAGATACAGTATTCTTCTATTTTGCAAACATTTTCTAAATCACATTAAATAGGGCTGCACGTTCTAAAAATCAGTCCAAAAGTTTCCCTCCTTTCTACTGTGACCTACCAGGGTTTAGAAAAATTTAATTTGATCTGGAGGCAGCTTCTGAACACCAAGCGCTGCACCTGTGCTGTTGGCCAGGTGGAATGCACCTCCAGTAAAGTAGAAGATGCACTTCTTCACATTTCCTGCTCAGTTTGTTAAACAGGTTATATCTATTTTTAAAAGCATTGTATGACAGACTTTCAGGGAACAACACAGGCTTTTTTCAACCAAATTAGACTGAGCTGAAAAAAAAAAAGAAAGAAAGAAAGAAAAGAAATAATGCATTAATCTTGGTGTCAAGAAACAAAGTTTGTCATAACCAAATGCGCTGGACAGAATGGGAGAGGAGAAAGTTTGTTGGCTTGTGGAATGCAATTTTTCACTCCTTTAAAGTGCTCTAGGTTTTTACTTCCTATTAATTTTTTACTTTTTGTTATGTAATATATGAACCACATAGCTTAAAATCATTCTTGTCCTGGCAGTTTACAAAAGACATCCAGTAATTTAATTTAATTCCATTTCTGATAGCTTAAGAAAAACAATGGTGGTGACCCCAGCAAGGACTGGTGATTATTAACTGATGTTCCTACTCTGATGGATTTTTTTTTTTAGATGACAAAAACATTCCTTTGTCTACTCTTCTTTGGAGAAGAGGATCTGGTTGCTCGTTTGTTGAGCGTCACTTTTTGTTCTGCACAATGTAGAAGACCATGCAAGCCTCCTCATTGAGAGTTGTGTTAATCTCCTCTAATGCGTATGCCAGTTTGAGGTGTATTCCCCAGATCTGTCATTGACAGCAGACCTGGCCTTGCCCAGGTGATGACACTCTCACAATCCTGTCTATATTCCCTGCCTGTCTGTCCTTACCTTTTCAATATCCAAATCCTCAGGGAAATCCTAGCAAACAAGGAAGTTGTCCTTCAGCCTTAGAAAAACAAAGTTGGGGGTTTTTTATTTTTGCACAAGTGCTCTAGGCAGCCTGGAAATCATACCATGGCAGAGCCAGGAAAGAGTCTCAAGTTGCCCAACCTACGCATGGTAAAATTGCAAGAAAAATTACTCCAGGACAAAGGCATGACGACCCTAGCCTGCTTATCCTGGCTGAAGAACAAATGCTGTTGCCATCCAGCGTTTAACTTATGGGGCAATAATGATTGCTTGTAATTTTGATCCTGCAAGAGCCACAATAATATCCTGTATTTCAGACTTGAGAGCAAAACAGTTTCTGAAGGACTCTTCTGTACATAGTCATACCATAAAATTTTGTACATTATAAAGATCCAACTATTGAATAGTATTCCATTCTAACTGGTGAAACATGTAGTTTCAAAATCTTGGAAGTCTAGGGAGGTCCCTCCTGACTGGAAGTTAGCCAATGTTATTCCAGTTCACAAGGGTATGAGGGAAGACCCAGGGATCTACAGACCTGTTAGTCTAATCTCAGTTTTAAAGAACAATGCAATCATCAGGCACAGTAAACATGGGTTCACAAAGGGAAAGTCCTGTGTAACTAATTTGATACCCTTCTATGAAAAGGCCACCTGCCCAGTGGGTGAAGGGAAGGTGGTAGATGTACTTTTTCTGGATTTTAGTAAGGCTTTTGATACTGTCCCTGACAGCATCCTTCTGGAAAAGGTGTCCAACTGTGGAATGACTGGCTTCACAGTATGCTGGATGAAGAACTGGCTGAAGGGCAAAGCTCAAAGGCTTGGTGACATCCGGCTGGTGACCGGTTACCAGTGGTGTTCCTCGGGGTTCAATTCTAGGGCCAGTTCTGTTCAATGTATTTATCAGTGATCTGGATGCAGGAGTTGAACGCATCATTGGCAAGTTTGCTGATGATACCAAACTGGGAGGTGATGTTGACTCTCTTGAGAGACAGGAGGCCTTGTAGAGGGATCTAGATAGATTAGAGCATTGGGCAATCATCAATAGGATTAAATTTAATGAGTCCAAATGCCAGATTCTGCACCTGGGACAGAGTAACACTGGGCACAAGTATAAATTGGGAGAGGAGTGGCCCTACAGACAAGTATCTGAGGGTTCTGGTCGACAGCAGGCTCAATAGGAGTCAGCAGTGTGCCTGGCAGCCAGGATGGCAAGCTGCACCCTTGGGCACATCAAACACAACACGACCAGCTGGTCAAAGAGGTGGTTGTCCCGCTGTATTCAGCGTTGCTGCAGCCTCACCTGGAGTGCTGTGTGCTGTGTTGGGCCCCACAATTGGAGAAGGATGTGAAGGTTCTTGAATGGGTCCAAAGGAGGGCAACAAAGCTGGTGAAAGGGCTGGAAGGAATGTCCTGTGAGGAGCAGCTGAGGACTTTGGACCTGTCTAGTTTGGAGAAAAGGAGGCTGAGGGGTGACCTCATTGCTCTCTACAGCTTCCTGAGGAGGAGAAGTGGAGAGGGAGGTGCTGAGCTCTTCTCCCTGGTGTCCAGTAACAGGACATGTGAGAATGGTTCAAAGCTGTGCCAGGGGAGGTTTAGACTGGACATTAGGAAGCATTTCTTTATCCAGAGGGTGGTCAGACACTGGAACAGGCTTCCTAGAGAGGTGGTTGATGCCCCAAGCCTGTCAGTGTTTGAGGGACATTTGGACAATGCCCTTAACAACGTGCTTTAACTTTTGGTCAGCCCTGAATTGGTCAGGCAGCTGGACTAGATGATTGTTGTAGGTTCCTTCCAACTGAAATAGTCTGTTCTAAACACTTACTAATAATTCCCCCCAAAATGCCATTTTTATGCCCAATAGCCAATGAGACTTGTCACACAAAATGAAGCACAAGTGTTGGTTTTCATACAAAAAGATGTGAGCACATTTCTTTCCCAGTCTGAGGGAATAAATCTACACTCATTCAAATGACTCAGCACAAAACTGTGTTAATGCAACGATCTGATCATTTTATGTACAGAAAATAACAGGAATCAGTCCAACAGTGGTCTGAGAAACTTCCAAAAAAGTCTCAAGTCAAAGCTTGTCCCAAAACAAGGGAACAAGAAACAAAGCAAAGACCAAGTTTTTCACTCTACTACGCAAGTTAAAAATAGTTAAGAAAGCCAAGTAAGCAAAGCCAAGGCCAGAGCTATGGTGGCAGGAAGACAGAGGTTGAAGGGTTGTAGGAATGTCTTCATATGGACATTAAGTTCCTACCACAGCAACAGGGAGAAAAGGGACCATTGTTTTCTGGAAAACTGGAAGCTGGAAGACATGTGAGTTAAGCTCACGACAGAGGGACTTGCAGTTGCACAAGAGAGAGAAGCTGAAAATGTAATAAGGGGAGGAACACAGCCTCACAGATGAATGTTTTCCAACATCTAATCCCTGCAGAATCCAGCCAACACAAAGAAAATGCCACAGGGGAAGAGTATCTCTTGCAACTTCCCTTACCCTTCCACCTGGGGTGAATGCTCAGCTGTGTACAATGTCATTTTGGGTTTACACCACCACAGATGAGATCAGAAGCTCAACGTCTTGCTTTGATTTTAGATGAGAAAGACGGTAACAACTGGACTAGTAACATAAACATCCTCAGAAGCAGCAGTGTCAGGAGTAGAAAAGAGGAGCCTTTCCCTAAAGCTGAAGTGAGCCTTGTTTTCATGTACAATGAGGCCACTTTACATCATTCTGGATAAAACAAGGTTCACAAGGGAATGAACGTATAAATTAGCCCTGCTTGAAGGGTCCTTGCTCACAGGCAGAATGGGTTTGAGGTGGAATTAAGTTCATCCATCCTAAGCCACCTGCACGGGCTCCCTCTGAAACCCCTGGTAGTAGATAGGTGCCTGTCAGCAAGACATGGATCCACACTGCACATCGCAACCAACATCCAGCTCTGTTGAAACCAGAGTGGTCTGGGGCAGCCCAATTGGCTGTT
>NW_010302985.1:0-1825 GCF_000700745.2 Antrostomus carolinensis | reverse complement strand
AGCAGGGTTGCTCACCTTCACCAGGGTTACCCACCTTCATCAGGGTTACACACCTAGCCTGCCCTTTCCTTCCACAGCCCCTCTGGGAAGGGGTGCCTATGCTTGTAAGGAAGCTCCTCTTCCTCCTCCTCTTCTTCCCCAGGGTTCAGACTCAGACCTAGAAGTCTCCAAGCTGTGCTCCTATGCTTCAACACTCTCTCCAGCCTCCTGGTTAATAGTGTGGCAGCACACTGAAAACTTCTAATGGGCCCTGGCCAAAATTTGCCCAGACACCAGTCCCTGGATTCAACAAGCTTTACACCAACCAAAGCTGCTTTATCAACAGAAGAATAGGTGAGCTCCCCACGTCAAGCAAACACAATGACTCAGACTTGGAGTCAAGTCTCATTCCTCAGACTGGATTAGATCCCAGCTGGTAACTGCTTGGATTGACCTAGCTTTCCACCACCAAAAGTCTGCAAGACCTCAAAGTGCTATGGTGATGGAAAATATTAAAAAAAACCTTTTCCTTTTCTTTCTGCTGCCTTGCCCTACAATAAATAGATCATAATGTAATGTAGATGAGACTTGGATCTACGATCATGTCCCTGTTCTTTGACTCAGAAGCACTTCTCTGTGTCCCAAAGTGAGCTCTGGCTACAGCCCAACACCATAGCAGTGTGGCTCACCCACATCCAGACCCTTTGTCTCTCTTTTCTCTCTCCTTTCTCTCTCTTTTCTCTCTTTTTTCTCTCTCTCTTCTCTCTCTTTTCCCTCCTGAGGAGAGGACCTCTGGGCACAGAGATTGAATGGGAGCTGTGGGCAATGCGGCTGGGCAATGCTGCTGGGCAAACAAGCCTACTGCCTGCTTTCCCCTCTTCCTCTTCCCTCCCACGGCCTCTGTGTGTCACCTGCAAGTTGGAGGGTACCAGGGAGGCAGAGAGAGGGCCACCACATCAGTAAACGCGGCTGCAGACCCCATTTTATCCTGCTGGGGCATTAACAGGTCAACAAACAGCCTGTTCCCATTGAGCTCTGACACACATCCAAGGGTACACCTAACTCTATGCTGGCTTTTTTTCCTTCTTCTTTTTTTTTTAACGTCTATAAGGTGATTACATCCGGGTTTGTGTCCACACGGCAAAACCAAAGAGCATTCATCAGAAGAATAATGATGTAAATGTGGCTTCTTATCCTCCAGTGATTGCCCGTCTGGCAAAAAGGTTTAGAAAATGTAACAATAGTTTTGAAATAAATAGGAGGAAAGTAAAGACCGGCAGTGTACTTTCCACATCAATGGCAAATATACTGCTGATGTGGAAAGTAAACAGCTTCGAACCAGAAGAGAAGCCGTGGTAGATAACTTTACCCCTGTGAGCTGCAGGCTGGAATGCCAGTGCGTTAAGACTGAGGTAGAAGATCCAAGTTCATCACCTCACATTGCAAAACCGGCTATTAAAAGCTGTACCGTCTGTGGACGGATAATACCAGGGGGGCAGCCGAAATGCAGAGGATTCAAAAACCTCACTATGCATTTCAAAAGCGAGCCTCCTTGCGTGAATGTGGAGCACTCGGGATGGTTGGCACACCTGTATTGTACAAGTATTGCTCGAAACTGCCCCCCGTGGCACGGCTATTTTTGGGGGGCCGGGGTGGGGGTGTCTGCATGCCGAGAGAGATGCGAACCTGGAACTGCTGAGGAAGCGCTAGGGAGGTTCCTGCCCCGGTGCCGCCGCCCCGCAGCCCTCACCCGCGGGGGAAGGAGCAGCGGAGCCCTGAGGGCAGCTCGCCCCGCTCGCTCTTTGCTGTCGGCGCTGGCGTGTGCGGCTGCCACGGGGCGCTCCCC
>NW_010302984.1:824-34155 GCF_000700745.2 Antrostomus carolinensis | reverse complement strand
GTCCCTTCCAACCCTGGCCATTCTATGATTCATTCTATGAAATATGGCCATCAAATAATTATAAAATATGTCTGTCAATAGAAAAAAAAAAATTAACATGCAGATGGTAGTGAGACAACCCACAGCTACTAAATAAATGTTATGTTTTCCCCACATTTTAGCAGTGTCAAAGACTTGCTTCCTCCTAGGTTTAGAAAAAACTCACGTTTTTACTTTGAAAGCAAAATTAAAAGCTTTTTAATTTCAGCAGTTGAGAAACTTCACAGCTTAGGTAGAAATAAATGTTGTCCAAGTAGGTGCTTATACAAGTACTTTATTTTTCTTTGAAAAATGCTGTGTATTATAGAACTTTGTTTAGGAATTTACTGACTCGGGTTTCACAATTCTGCTTGCTCCCCCTGAAAAGAAGAATTCGTGCCTTTAGACTGTGGTGCATTTAATGCAACTAAGCTTGACTAACTTTATCTCCCAGTCTGTAAAGATGGCATGACATTATTTTATCTAAGGGAAAGGAGATATGGTAGACACAAATGGCTTCAGATGTTGAAGGAAGTGCTGAGGAGAATGTGGAGCTGTATTCAATGCAAAAAGGGAAGACTTTTCTGTAAGCAAACGTCTGGTTCTCTGCACTGAAAAATACTGAGAGAAACCTGAAGATGAGAAAAACGGCTTACTGTGTGGTGATGCTCAACAAACTGTGTGCAAAACGAGCTCTACATCTTGTGACAACATCCTGTTCAGCCAGACTTCAGCTTTCTACTTGATATGGCTGACAGTGTGTTAAGTTTTGAATTTAATTAATGTGGTTTAACTTTTTTTAAAAAAATAAATTCTGTATTGTAATTACTTTTGCAGAAAGTGTAACACTTAAGCCGCCCAGGTACATCAAAATGTTGACAATCATAAAATAATTTTGGATTTTGGAGAATATTTCTCCCCAAACGGGAATGTATTCTTGGCCTTGCCTTGGCCAGCCAAGAACAGGTTTGGCCTTTTTAATTGGGGCAGAGTTGTATGTTAAATGCTACTTAAAATAAATGGTGGCTTTTTGGTATTTAGAATGTGTAAATCCTATGTGTTCTTGACACTTGCATGTTTATGGACATATGTGTTGGTACCTTTAACTCTTACTCTTGCTTGTGATTCTTCCACACGTGATCTTCTTTATTTTGTGTGCTCTAGGGAGTTACTGCTGAAGACTTGAGCAGTAGCTGTGTGTTGTACAGATACTGCCTTGCTAATGCTGTTTTATGGATCTGGAGCTTTTATTCACCCATTGGGCTCTTGCCTGTTGAGTTTGGGTGTACCGGGTGGCTGTGGGAGTTGAATTGTTTTCACAGTTTATGTGAAACTCTTCAGTTTTTCTTTGTTAGTGTTTTACCTTTCTTGTAGACTACCTGTTTTGTTAAGCAGTGTTATGAAGCTCTGGATATCTGAAGTGTTGGCAGAGGTGGAAAGCTGTAGTAGTTTCTCTGTTACTATGTGGTATTGGATATTTTCCATTTGTTAACACCATGTTGCAAAACACTGAGCTCTGGGTTCTTTTAATGCTATGAATGTCACAGGCTTTAATAATCTCTCAAATCTTTTTGCACATAATCTCTTTTTCTGACACTGGAAATCTGGCAAATTTTAGGTCATTTCATTTTAAAACAATCCAAATGTTTGTAAATTGCTTGAAACACAGTTGGTATTTAGAAAAAAAAACATCAAAAACCCAATTGTGTTTTCCTTTTACTGTCTAAAATAAACAACAAATGCTAAGAATTCTCTAATTCTGATTCCTGTATTTAGCTATTTTGAAATAATTGATGAAAAGTAGTTTATCAGTATCTTAACTCTGAAAAAATCTTACATCTAAAAGTGGCATGATACCCTTGAATGGAAAGGCATTGCTGCCTCTATCAATGATACATGGTATGTGAAGCAGTGCAGCTTTCATGCTGTTCAGCATTGCTGGGTTATTTCATGCAAACTGGTTAGAGTCATTGAGCCTGGTTTCAGTGGGGCTTTGAACTGGTTTTTAACTGGGCAGAGTGTTCCAGTTACTGAGATGCTGAACGTATGGTATATCAGCATGGTTCATTAAATAATGGACTTGCCTAGTGCTGAAGGAACTTTAGAGGCCCATCAAAAATCTGTCCTATACAGTAGTCCTGGTACAGTAATATTTCTTGTGAGGTGATTGTTTGAAACTTATTTTGCTCTTGAATCCCCCACTGATCAATTACAGAGCCTCTGTCCAAGGTGAGGAATCTGGGAGATCAAGGCACACGAGATTTATGTAGACATTATCATATCCCAAATAACAGGATTTAAATCCATGGAACAGTCAGCACTAATGGAGTTGGAAAAGTGGCTGCTACAGCTCTGTTAGGTCCCTGCTTGAACAATTAGTTTAAAATCAAAACCCAACCACCACCCCCACTCCCCCCAAAAAACCCAAAACCAGCAACACCCCAAAACAACAACCCCCCCCAATAGAAACTGATGCTATATGAAGCATCAATTTGCCCTGCCAAGGACCATGCTAGGAGCTGTACTTAGAAGCCTAACAACCTAATATCTCCTAGAGCTTTGTGAGCGCTAAGCGGGATGAGTCTGCTGTTACCACACCAAGGCTGCTAAAAAAATTCTTCTTGGTGGGTGCCAGAATTTAGGATGGAGTAAAAAGATGTAATATACATGTTATTAATTGCAGCTGACATTGTACTGGTGTTCTGTTGCTTCAGGTACAGAATTTTTAGAAGGATGTGCAATACTACTGTCATGTAGGGAGTGCCTGTCCCCATGTGGCAGTCAAACCTAAACTCAGTTGTGAAGAATGGTGCGGACCCACTGTACTTGCAGCAAACGTTTTCCTTAGTGAAAACCAAGGATGACAGAAATTGCTTAGCCTTGGCGGACTAGACTAGCTGGCTGAGAAGAGCATCTCTGGACTGAATTTTGGATAGAAACATTCAGTTCATGTTTCTGTTGTGGAAGAATATGAATACTATAAGGGGTTCTTGTGCTGCTGATTCAGGGGGGATGGAACACAGAGTTTAATATGGTATGTTCTAATATCTTTGAAAATAAGTGACCATAGAAGAGTAAACAAACAAACAAAGGCTGCATTGAATTTACAGTGTAAGATCTTTGCTTTATAAAATTGTTTCTCAATTCTTATGATAAAGTATTGGCTTTGTATTTCTCCTCGCTTAGGAGATTTCTGTGAACTTTATTACCATAATCAGATTTTACCTGCTGAAATATTTAGTTTTACAGATTGTTCAATGAATATTTATTTAAAATGGATAGAGCTTTTCTCTTTAGCGTGCTAGTTGTATTGATTTTTGTTTTGTCAGATTTGTTAGAGCAGTCTCAACTATGGTGCTATATTTCTTACAATGGCTCCTTAAAAAGCACTGAAAGGTATTGGGTCACTTTGCTGAGGGGGGGAAATGAGTCTCTCCTGGTCTTCAGTCTCAGTGTATGGGAAGATGAAACCATGGCTGCCCACCTGCCCTTCCAGAGGCAGCCTCATTTCTTTTAGGCTTGTCTCTCTCTAAATCAGAGGAACTTGTGTATTGGTTAAAGAATGACTGAGGGTTTACGGCTTGTGCACAAACCAGAGCATTGAGTATGTTGAGGGCAATGGGTCGAGTTCCCAACCTGGTCAGAGAGACCTGTCTGAAGCACATGTCTCCTGGGTAATTCCAGTAATGCTGCTCTGTGTTTATTGTAGCAGGATTTTGTAAAACATGCGAACCTGGTAACATGTGGATAAGCCTGGTTTTTCAGTCTCCTTTGGCAGAGCAGAGAGGTGTATGTTGTTGTAATACAATACGGGTGTATATCTTCAAGTAGATGAGGGTTATTAATGCTTTTACAAGCTTCTGTAGCAGCTGCATAACAACTGCATCCAGAAAAGAGAAATGATGAAACCAATGTCTGTATTTGCCAGTATCTCTACTGACAAATCGTGAGCAGAATGGATCCTGTTTACCTCTCCACTAGAGGACGTGATTTGTTTGGTTCAATATTGTTTTCTTTGAAATATTCTTTTTTAAAAAATGTAGAGCTAAATAACCACTATATGTGGTAGGTGGACTACTCAGCTAAGCTTGCTTAATGTTTCAAAGCAATTTCTGCAAACCAGTTTGAAACTGGTAGTAGTAAAGTGGAGTGGTTTTTTTTTTTTTTGTTTGTTTTTTTTGGAAGGATACATTGGCTGAGTGAGCAGTTGTTTTCTCGATTTGGCCATTGAAGTAGTTCCCTGTGAATGGGAAGATGCCTTTTCTTAGGATGTGGTTCCGGAAGGAAGGTCAGGTATGTCTCTGTGCTACTGTGTTGAGAAGCAGAGAGGATTTATAGTGTTAATGAATTCACAGTAATTCATAACAGAATAGAATTAAAGATTTTTGAAATTTTTTTTTAAATCTTTTAAGTATATAGAAGAATTTCCTTGTTTATCTGTGGTCCTAAGTTACTGTATTTAAGATAAATAGAGCCTTTCATTTTTGTTTTCATTCTTTGTTAGAGAATTCTTGTTCCTTTTTTTGTCATCTCTCTGTTTCCTCTGCTCAACAGTGGTTTGTGTTAACATTTGAGCCTTTGTGTTTGGATAAATAGCTGGTTTATTTTGTAAATGGTAGAGACTGATAGTCTGTGTAGCTTATTTGCTGTTTCTTAAAGAGAAGGATGATATTTTGCAGGTGGTTCTGTCTCTGTTTCACTGGTTCTTTCTGAAGGGTCAAATCGCTTGGGCCAGTTTTTCTCCACATTCCTGCACATGGCACAAATTAGGTTCTCTTTTCTCTTTTTGGCCAGAATCCACTTAGTGTCAATATATTGATTCCCGATTGGAGAAGCCGTTACTCAAAAGTACAACAAGAATATTCTAATTTTCCTCCATTCCTTTCCTTTTTTTGGTGCCTATTATGGCTATGGAAGCATTTTACCCCTTCATTTTGAAGGAAGAGAAGGGTACTTTCTTGCTAGTGTTTAGGACTACACAAGAGAACAAATGTGTGGAATTAAAATTTTGCATTACACAAAGGATGTGCAGCAGACTGCATGCTCTCATGTGTTTTTATCAGGTCTGGGAGGCAAGTCTCCATCCAGACAGAAGTCTCCTTGACTGACCTCCATATCTGTGCAGCTTTACTCAAAGATGTTTTTTCAGCTTTTCATCAGTTTATGAGTCTGTTAAATAGACAAGTGCACACAGTTCTAATGAAAATGAATGAGACTGAACATCCAGAATACTCAGTGATTCAAAATCCCACCCTGTATTTCATGTTGTGATATTGAGTTCTTTCACAAAGTACAAGATGTGTTGGTCTTATGTGAGAAGGGTTTTGTGGGAATTGCAGATCTGTTGGTTGAGCGTGCCCTGAGGAGTCTGAAATACTGCTGGCTTCACAACCAACACCAGCTGAGCTGCAGGCGGGTGTTGTTCAAAGGTCTCTCCCTTCAGAATTGGTGGCCCTGACTTGGTCAAAAATACGGCAGTTGCTGCGGGTCTGTTGAACGTGTCAAGGTGCAATGGCATCGCTAGATCCCAGCATGAGAGCTGACAAGCTCTGGGTCAGTTGTTCTCCTTTAGTATTTGCAAATGTGGCGTGGGCAATGACCAGTTGGGATGAGTGTGTAGGGGATGAGACAACCTTTGTTGCCTTTTTTCTGAGGGACTCCTTCATATATTGGTTTCCATTGTTTTTGCCTTCTTGAGTGGTTTTTTTTGGCTAGCCATAAATGGTAATTTTTATACAGAAATGATCCTGCTGACTGCAACTGCTTTGCATTTCTGCTGAGACCTTGCTGGAGTTTATAGTCAGCATTTTTACTATAGTGAATTTAATGGTTTTTTGCTGCTTAATGTACAGGAAGTAAATTCTGTGTCAGTGTTGCTTGTTGCTTGCCACTTCTTAAAATTATTTTTTTTTCTTCAGCTTGCTCTATCATTCCCTGTAGAGAATGGTGCTTGTTCTCTGCTGTTGTAAGTGAATTGTGAGCCTCTCCACCCTGAGCCATATTTCCTTCACATTTGTTTGGCAGCAAATGTTTTAGGTTCCCTGGCATCTTCCCCAGACCAATTAACATTAAAATCTGTCAAGAACAGTTCAAGCAAAAGAACTTAGCCTCTAACATGTCAGACTACAGCGAGCAATTGCATTTTTGACAAAATTTAAGACAAGCATCTCTGCTGTTTAAATTATTATTCTATTTAGCTGAGATTTTCCTCTTCTGCACTGTTTACTGTCTGTCTGGCAAATGTATTCCCTAAACATACGCAATGCTCAAGTACAATCTCCATTCTAAACATTTTAGAGCCTATAATCTCCCCAATCAAATACCTGTCAGAGCCAGAATCAAATTTCTACAATCTCATTTTCCTCAGTCTCATGAACTGTAGAATGACTCCTCCATCACTGTAGGAAAAAGGAGGAGGGCTGCTCGTGGTGAGGCACGGGTTTTTATGTCTGTGGCTTTTCCCTCAGTCTCTAATGATCAAGTTCAGCTGTTCTGCCCTGCTTCAGGTGTGCTTATGGAAGCTGAACTGAGAAAGTTACTGGTTCTCTGCTGTATTTGAATGTTGTTAAGCCATAAAGATAAGGAGAAATGTTAATTCCTTTTTTGCAATAGCAGTTGATTTTGTGGTAACACCTAGAAAGTCTCATCAAGGACAGTGTTACAAACATGTAAGAAAAAGTGCAGCCTCTCTCCAAGGAATGGTGTCAAACTTCTCATCAAGGGTGAGCAAGAGATGAGCAAACTTGTTTCAAGTTCCGTAGGCTAAAAGAGGATCTTGCAGTGAGCCCTGGCAGCAGTGAAAGTGAACAGCATCCTGGGCTGTGCACCAATGAAAGTGTTTCATTTCCCTTTTGCTCAGCACTTGTCTGGAATGTTGTGTCAAGGTATGGACACCACCTTCCCTCCTTCCCCCACAAGGGAAGTACACAAGACATGAGTTGTCTGTAATGTATTCAGTGGAGAGCCACCAAAGCAGTTGAAGGCTGAAGTGTAGGTCATTTGAGGAAAAGCTGAGAAAATGGAGCTTGTTCAGCCTGGAGAAGATGCTTCAAGGTGGGGAGAACTTAATGGCAGCCTTCCAATACAGACAAGAATGCAATGGAGAAAACAGAGCTAGGCTCTTCACTGAGGTGCTTGGCCAGAAGATGAGAAACAGTGTACGTAAATCAAGATAAGAGGCTCAGACTTAAGGAGAAATACCCACTCACTGTGAGGATAATTAAGCATTGGAAGAGGTTGCCTATCAAGGTTATGGAATCTCTGTCCTTAAGGTTTTCAAGTCCTGCTTGGAAAAGCCCTGCACAACCTAATCAGAATTCAGGTTGGAGTAGATGACTACTTAAGTCCTTTTCCAACATGATTTATACAGTGATTCTGGGAACCAAGGAAAATTCTGGGAAGCAGAATGTTTACTGTCAAAGATCGTGGTTTATAAAAGATAGACCTGCTTCCTTGTAAGTGATCAAGAAAAAGATGTCAGATAGTTTTCAAGGGGCTACATTTCAGGTTTCTGAGAGATTCATTGCCTTGACCACCAGAATTATGCAGTGATCCAAAAGTATGGCAATGATGAAGAAAGTACAGAAAATGGAAAAAAATATTAGAGTATGGGACAGCTGCCAAACCTGCAAACCTACAAATTTCATGCTGTCACAGTCTGACAACTGATTGATGATTGTCAGTACTGATGATCTGAGAGCCTAGAATGGTTATAAAGGCATGAAACCAAAGGGACATTTTTTACTGGAAGAGGACACAGAGTAGTTTCCACCTTGCTGCTGGTTTTGTTGACATTCAACAGTAGTTGAGTGTTCCTTATGGCCAAAAAGTGTTTTATTATTGGATCTTTTCTACAGAATTTGCATCCTGTTGTAAGATTATTTTTCTCTGGTTAAGAAAAAAAAAGAAAGTCCTTTGAACATGTCAGTAGGCCTATCATATATGTAGAGGTATTTAGCTAAGTAACTTTATGGTACTTTGATGTAAAAAGATCAGAAGGAAGCTTTATTTCAGACTGCAAAAAATTATACTTGGACTGCTTTATCCTCTGGACAACACATCAAGCATGAGTGTGCATACAAAGTATTCAGTGTTTAATCACGTTCAGTAGTATTCAAGGTCCAGTCTTTTACTGCACAATTTGAGTAGGCAACTGAAGTCCAAATGCCAAGGAAGTCAGCATTTTAAATTAGCAAACTTTTGTCTGATGTAGTTGGTGGCAGTATGTAATAGTCTATAGAAAATATCCAGTGCAGAATCAAGGGAATGTAATTTAACATCATACGCTTTGAACGCTGCAAGAGAGCATAGGGTATGAGGGTATTGTAACAAATTTATTCACTGTAACTTCTTCTCAGTGTGTGTGGGATTTTTAATCATCACAACATGTTTCAAGAACTGTGGATAGAGAACTGCTATAACAACTTCTTCGTATTTGAATAAATTTATGCTAATAGCAAATATGTGATGACTGCCTGAGATGCAGGAGCAGAACTCCAGAAATACTAATGAACTGCCATAGCTTTCTGCACTTTTTTCCAGTTCTGGTTTGATGTATATTAAATCTGCTCTGTGGGTATAGCATCCAGCAGCTGCCTTTGGAAAGTGTGCGGATGGGACGCAGAGGACAGTGAAAGGGAAGTACGGGCCTGACTACATCTTCCAGGAACATTTTTTTATAAAATGAAGGCTTGAAATGGGGACTATATTCCATAAGAAGTTTTCCAAGTGAAGATAGACTGTGTTTTGATGTGCTCTTTGTTGGTGTTTGACACATGGTTCTCATCTTCCCTTCAGTGCTGAAACAAATGTTAGTAGTCACTGTATTATGCCTGGGACTAGAAGGTGGTTGTCTCCCATATGCTGTATTCTTTGCTTTGATCTATATATGGAGAAGCCAGAAAGCAAATGTGTCTATGCCTACTATTTAATTGATGGCTTTACTTTACTTGTTGGTGGTCTTTATCCACTTAAATGCTCAGAGACCGTGCTTTATAAAGCTTGGAAGTCTTACCAAGATTGCTGTCACTGGAAAACATACTTAATCTAAAGGATTTCTAGATTTCAGCATTGCATTGGCTGACAAATAAATACAGAAGTTTTAAACTATCCAAAAAGCTATTGCTAGTACAGTCTTTCCATGGCATGGCAAAAAAGCAATGCTAAATTGTATTTTAAGTAAAATAAATAACACTTGGAAGAAAAAAGTGCCTGTAGAAGTGTAAAACCAAAGGTGTGATGCAGTTAAGCAGATACACTCCTTTGTTCAGCTGGTTTTGGTCTTACATACTTAATTGTACATTTAAAAACCATAAGTTTAGTCAACGACAAAGGATTATGTCTGTTACAGAATCACAGAGGTTCATAACGAATGAAATTTGATTTTTCTATATACTTAAGAGCACCTAGATACGGTTATTCCATTGTGTTTGCTTAATGCTTTCCACTTGAAAACACTTGCAGTGAGACAAAAGGTTGAAATGTATAAGGTACATTGCGCTAGCTTTTATTTTTTAATAAAAAAAGAGAGAAGATATTTGTATAAACATGTTGTTTCCCAAAGCTCTCAGCTCAGAGGTTTGTGTTCAGCTGTGAATAATCAACTGGCAAACACTCTACTTGTTTCTAACTTTAGCATCCTTTATGCAACTGCATTATCTAGAAAACGTATTCAAGACTTTAGATGACTTTTGTCTATCTCTGGATTGGGGTTCTCCGTACCATATTAGGTTTTTTTCGTATGTAGTTTTCTGTTTTAGTCTCAGTTTCTGTGCACTAAATCATTCTTGGTCATCCCTAACATCCACATGTAATGATATATGATTCAACTCAGGTGGTCATTATTTTAATTGTATCCATTAATTAGAATTATTTTTATTAAAAAACTCCCAAACAAACAACAAACAAAAAAGACACAAAAAAACCCCCCAGACAACAAAAATAAGAATTTAAATAATAGCCTGAATTCCCACAATGGGAATTTGTGGGAATACTCTGAAACCATTTGGAGGAAGAAAGTGAAGTATTCTGAACAATGCCATCTTACACATACGCAGACTCTTCCTATTGAGTGATCAAATGCTTGTTTTAAAGTATTTCCAGGGATAATGAAATAGTCTCAGTGATGGAGTTGATGTTTATGACAGATAGATGAAGATGTGCTTAGTGACCAGTTCATATTATGTACATGTGCTAAATGGCAGAAGAGCTACTGAACTCTTAAGTGTTGCTGGTACGTTAACAGGTCAATTTAGGCAACAGGAGACATTTTAATGTATCTGCCACTAAAATGTCTTAATTATAACTTATTAGTGAAGATCAAAAATGACATCACTGTACAGAGGAAGATGGTTTCTAATTGAAGGAAATGTGATTGTGTTGTCAGTGTCTATTAAATTAGTTAAAGTAGCCCTAAATAATACAAGTGCTGCTCTAGAATATACGGAAAGGCACAGTGAAGCAATAGCTTATAGAAGATGTTAGTAAGTCGGTTGTCCTGGTTTTTAGCTGGAATAGAGCTGTATCTGCTGATTGTCAAAAATGCAACAAATATTAATAACATAGCCAAAGTTACAGTTATGCTGGAAGAAAATTTTCAGTTTTGAAGCCTGTGACTTATTTTTTTTTAACACTGATTTCTGGAAAAGTGTCAGTGAGATAAGATACTAGGTACTGGGACACTCATTAAGTACTTTTTGTTCTGCATTTAGACATGAATTGCTAGAGGACTCTGAGAAAATCTGCTTGTGCTCAAAACTAATATAGTAAAGTGCAAGATAATTGTAATACTTGCTGACTGGTTGTGTCCATTTTAGAGGGATCTACGATCATAATTGTATGATGCTGAGAACTGTTCTCTGAGCCTTTGTGCAGGGCAAAGCAAAGATGAGATGTTTTGAAGTCCTTTGGTGTTGTGGCTTGTTTTTTTTGTACCATAGTGGATATGTCAGCCGCAAGGAGAGGAGGACCCTGTGTGCTGCTCACGTGTCTCCATCAGAACTTGTACTGGTTGCTGGGTGTGTTTAGGGGTGTTTTGGAAAAGGAACCCTAAAAAATTTTCAAATGAAGGTCATGAGCATCCTTCCTAAGTCATATTCTTTCACTTGTGTTGCCCCTTCAAATGTGGTTTAGGATATGTACAACCATCAACTGAAAAAAAAAATGTTAAAAAAAAAAAAATATCCATTGCTAAACACGGTCATATCTGATACTGTAACTTTCTGACACTTCAAAGCTGTGCACATGGGAATATTCATGTTTGACCTCATAACAGAAGCTGCTGTCATATCAGGGTTTCAATTTATTTTTCGGCTTCCTCCTTAATGTCAAATATGACTGTGAGAACAGTGACTTATAGAGGCTATTGCAGAACCAGTGTTAAAGGAATACTTCAAGAGTGCACAATCCTCAACTTCTTGTAACAGGAGAACTGGAAATTGATCTTTTTCTGTATCTCTTTTTCTTGATCTTGACAACAGCTTTTCTGTTACAGTGATAAGGTGCATCCTGATGGAGCAAACCGCCACTAAGCAGTGGCATCAGCACAGCTCTGTAGCTACACTGCACGAGACTCTTCAGCTTCCAATATTGAGGAACGACACATATATTGTTATTAGTTCCCTTCACTTGCCTGTAGTTTGCATACAATGAGTTTCCCTCTTCCTTTCTTTGTTTCTCTTGGTGTTTTTTTCTGTTGTCACTTTGTTTCTTACTTTGTTAAACCAAGTTTGAGGAATTGTTTTGTTGGGTTGGTTTTTGTTTGTTTGTTTGGTTGGTTGGTTGGTTTTTTTAAACTGAGACATTAAAAAGAATCGGTGGGGTTGCTGGCATATGAAAGACTTTTAGGAACACATCTTTAAATAGTACTATAGAGAAAACTCTTGGAAATTCATATTCAGAACCTAATTCACTTCTTGTTGTCTGCTTTCCTTTGCTAAACATTTGCAAAATTCCTGTTCTTTTGTCAGCAGTTAATTCTGTTCTTCAGTTGTTTGTAGTACCTGGATAACGATCATGCAGTATTTCCTTGTGTCTGGCATTACTGCTGTGGGACTTGTGCCTTAATCAGAAATTGCTAGTCTGAGCTGCCAGTTCCCACACAGGTATGACAAAAAGTGAAAAGTTTTCTGTGGTTTAGTGTTTTTTTTCTTAGTCTTTGACAGATGGCATGGTGAGACAATAAGCAGGGGGAACAGATTGTAGAGTTAGCAAAAAAGTTACACCTTTCTGAGCAGACACCTAGTTTCAGGAATCCTTCAACTTCCCAGTGCCCAAGGAAAGCTGCACAATGACTGTGGAACTGCTGCTTTTCTTCTTTTAAAGCCATTACAGAGCCATTTGTTCTAGTAATGCCCGTTTGTAAAACAGTTCAAAAGTGTTTTCTCCACCTGGAAAAGAGAGCATTTTTCTGTGAAAGAATGGAAGAGTTTAAATTTCATAGCTGCAACTTTAATATGTAATTAGTACTTCCCCGTTGCCACTATAATAGAAATTAAATGGTAAAACACAGCATTTTCTCCGTGAAATGTAATTGTAGCAAAAAGGTAGGGATGCAGAACTGAGAGGTTGAGCTTTTATGAGAAATTTCCATTTGATTTAGTAACCTCTTTGGTGAACAAGAGGAATACATGACACACGAGAAAAAGAAATCCCAAACTATTAATTATCAAATATTTTAGTCCAATAAAATTGAGTTTCCTGAATGTTTTGCTTTTTCCTTGACCTCAGGTAGGTTACGTTTTTGAGAAAGTGCAAGTGTGCATTATGGCTCTGTGTCATTCTAGCTGGTGGAAAATTTTTTGGGGAAAAATGCCCTATGAGCATCCCATCCTTCCATGGTCCTTGGTGCTGGGAAATTTTCTCCTCCAGAAGAGATGTGCATGCAGGGAGTGCCTGTATGGTTTTTATGAGGTGGACCATTAGAGTGGTGCATGGCACATTTCTTCTGGCTGTCAATGTGTGCTTCAGGATAGGAGTCAACACATGCTAGGGGGAAGAAATGGAGAGTTAAAGGGGGGTAACCATTCAGTTTTAGAATAATTTTTGTAAATGTTAGTTTCATGCATGGAGGCACATCAAGACTGGAAAAAAAATATAGGCTGATCTGTCATGAGAAGTAAACAGATTGTACTTCTCTACATGTGTTTATTCTGAAAACAGATACACAACACTGAAATTGCTCAGCTTTGTGGTTAAGACCATATTATATGGAATGTGAAATCCAAAGTTTTAGATAGATGTATTTACTTTCTCTGTAGGAAAAATGAGGGTTTGTCTTCTATATGAATACACTGGTTTTGTATGCAGATAGTCAATTTATTTTTTAGTAAGATACTATTGGAACTCTCATTACTGAGATAAAAACACATCAATTCTGTATTTCTTTTGCTATTTTGTTAAAGGATCTGCTTCTTTTCCTGTTTTAAGGAAGAAAAGACTCAAACAAACAGTTGAAGTAAAACCTGTTAATGGAGAGTTTGAGAGTTCAGAACAGCCAAGGGATTCTGGAGCAGGGTGCCAGAGTGCCAGCGCCTCGGTATGGCTGTCCCTACCTGTGTGCCCTAAGAGAAGAGATCTATTGAAGTAGCTTGTGCAGGATCAAGCTATAATACGTTTTCTTCTTGCTTTACATGGATAAATATACTCTGGATAATTTTCAGTGGGATCAAGGTTTTTTCACTCGTTATTCTGTTTTGTAATGCATTATTTTATTTTTAATTTTAATTTTTTTTTTTTAAAGATCACATGCCTTCCTTCCTCCCTTAAATTAAATTATCCACTATAGCATCCCTGGTTATTATTGCCTGGGTGAATTTGAGAGTAAAAATTCTTAAATTATTACAGCTGGGATTAAGAACTGGGGGTGAGGAGAGAAAACCACACTCTGCTGAAGTTCACAACTTCAGGTCACCACAGTATTTCTCACTGTTTTACATGCTGCTTCTTCATTAAATATATGAATGTATTGTGGACATCTTTTGCCAGAAATAAAGATACAAAGGAGCACTGGGATTGCAAATAGTCCCTAAATTCTAGAGCTTGCCCATTCTCCTGGGAGATTCAGCAGCATGACCAGGAGGCAACTGTCGTCACTATTTGTTATTCTCTTCAGCCTTTTTACCAAGAATGATCCTAACAGAGGGCTGTCACTGCTGCTCTCTCCTGGCAATTTAGGGAGTGAGAGCAGCCTAGAGGACAGTTGACACAGAGGCTTGTCTCCTGTAGCTGGTTTTGCAGCAATGCTGTGAAGAGGGCTGCTAGATCCACACTGTAGTGATGGATTTATGTTTAAAAAACTATTATTCCTATTTAGGGTGTCATCTTGAAATAAATACCACTCTGCCTCAAATTTTCTCTAAGGAAAAGATTATTCATTGCTCGTTAAGGATAAAATGTATTTACATAGAAATCTAAGCAGCCTAGGCTTCAGTTAGTTTCGTTATGTGCTATAGTATACGATTATCTTCGTACTGGTTTTTTGTTCTCTCATGCAGGCTTTTTAATCAGTTGCAAGAGTAAAGTAAGATAAATCTTGTGAATTAAATGAGGAGAAAGTATAAGTTTTAAATACTGTTATTTAAGAGGTTTTATTAGGGGGGGGAAGCATTGCTGCAGTTTATTCAATTTTTGTATGACAAATTCCTGTATTGTTTAAGATTGATAGTACTTCTGCTGTTTCTTCTGAATTACGCTTGTACGGTGAATAAAGTCTTCCTTGTGCAAATGAACTTAGTTTTATTGCGTCAATATGATTTAACAAAAGGGAGATAGATCTTGGATGGAAAACCTGAGCTGGAAAACTGACACTTGACCCATGTCTAGGAGACCATTGACTGTGTCTTGTTCCTCTTACTTCCCTTTCTGTTCCACTGCTTTTAGTGGAGAAGGTGCTCGGGTACCATTGGTGCTACTGCAAACTTTCATGTTCTTGTTGGAGTTCCTTCTCCAGCTCTTCCCGCTGCCTCTGTCTTTTCTGGGAATTGTTCTGATTATTTGAACTTGGTGTAGGGGTGTTTGTGGTCTTTATTTTGGGTACTTCAGGATTTAATTTGTTACCTCTTTCAAAACCCCCTACTTACAATATTTTATATACATTTTAATACACATTTATATGCATATTTATATAATATTTATATACGTACAAATTTATCTTGGGAGGGTGAAATTTCACAGTGTACTCTTTGGCATTGGTATGATGTGGTTGAAAGATATTTATAGATCTGTTTAGTGAGTTTGGAAGAGCTCTTTGTTCTCAGAGTGGGCCTTCTGTCTCAGGGAGTAAAAACGATGGATACATCTCCAATTAATAATAATAAGAACTGGAAGTGTGTAGGGGGCAGTTCTCTAATAGGTTAAAACACATTAAAATTTAGATTATTTCTAAAATTCTGTGATAAGTGACTCAGTCTTTGGGATGCTACTTGATGCTGTGCAAAATACTGCCCTTAACAAATAGTAATTTTGAAATTGTCTAAGCTGCTGCCATGTATAGAATTGAGAGAGGGGAAAAAGAAAAAGAGCAATGAACTTGTCTTTCACAGCTGAAAATTGAACTTTCTCCTTGATGACACAGAAGTGTAATTACCTGAGATTGTGCGTGTTTTGCACAACAGCTCTCTACCTCTGTAGTCAGTGAGAAAAAATACTTTTATTGGAAAATTTTTTAAGCCTCTCTTTATATAGCTTTATATATATTCAGCAGATCAAGGGAAACCTGGATTGTTAAAACTATCCACTCTCATTTTCTGCTTGTAGTTAAGGCCAGAGTAGTTCAAGTGTATGTGTATGAACAGTTTGAATAAGCAGAAGTACTTTTAACTTCAGTGGTGTTGTTTCATAACGGATACATACATTGTGTATAAAATAACATATTTTTATTTGTTAAAGAGTTAAGAGTAAAAGGAAATTACTAGGTAATACAGGGAAGGATCAGTTTGTTAATTTAAGGTCAATCTGTGATGCAAATGTCAAAAATACTGTTTCTACAGGTGGGAGGTATGGTAGGTTAAAAAATACTTATGTGTCGGGCTGATACGCATAATACAGGCAGGAATTAGTCTTTCTAAGCTAACACACAGTTTACTTGATCTCTGAAATTTGTAATTCTATGAAGGTAACTCCAAAGTAAGGCAGATTCTGCACTATGCATAAAAATCCTGATGTTGAGATAAAGGTGATTCCTGAAAGTTAATTTTCAGCATGTTCTTAGTATTTGTTATTCATTTCAGTGTTCATTAATTAATTATGAAGACTCGTGTTATGAATTGAGAATGTTTATCCAGAGGAGGTGCACACACACATTTTCAGTGCAGTGAATGCATGAAAGCATCTACACTGTTTACACACACTGCACCCCTAAATTACAGTGGACTGCATCAATGCAGTGTGCATCCCTTCTTTCCCTGGTAAAGTTTCGTTGGACAGCACCTTGGGATCAGTGCTCATGCTAGGTGAAGATGCAAAAATGGGTGGGGGTGGTGGTGGTGGTGTTTGGTTTTACTGGTGGTTGGTTTTTCTGTCCAGGGGATAGAGGAGGCACAGGGGGAGACAGTGATGCTACTGTGCCAGTTACTCTGTCACTTTGAAGGGAGAGCAGGAAAGGACTGTTGGGAAAGGACAGTGCTGCGTGGTCTTCCTGAATATGGAAAGCGGAAGCTAAGCAATAATGGCTAAAATTGTACGGTGTTGCACTGGACTGCATGCAGTCTGTAGGTCAAAGACCCACATCTTATGTGCAAAGCCAAGAATTTATTATTAGTCTAATTGAAGTTGTAACAGACTAATCAAGAAGTGTCATTTTAATTGGACTAATAATACCAGGTTATGTTGGACTCTAAAAACCTCATTAACAGTATGCTTAAAGTTGTTATACATAAACAACCTGGCACTGACCTCTTTTGTGTCATGCTCAACCATGCAACATCCTCCTGGGTCCTGTGGTCAGTGGCGTTAGTCTTCCTCAGGGACAGCAAGGCAGGGGAGGGTTGGCATCCTTGGCTCTTCTCTGGAGTGGGTACAGTACCATCTGCGAGGGGGAAGCTTCCCCCTCGCTCTTGGGTCTGTTGGGGCTGGATGTGAATGTTTGCAGTCTGTTCAGCTGCGCTTTATTTTCCAAATGTCTTGCAGAGTAGTTGCACAAGGGCCACTTATTTCAATTAGATCTTTATCACAACATAGTTAAAGCGTATCATGGCAGAGTCAGCATGAAGCTGTAGCAAAGGAAGCTCCAGATAATCTGTAGGAAATAGATCATTGCAGAGCCTGTGTCCAGCCATAGGAAATAACCCTCCTGACCCTTACCCATATTGGCAGTTACAGCTAATGCAGACCTGTGACCACTGAAAAGCATTCCCTGGTGAAGCTCTGAGGCCCAAGTTGTGAAGCTTCCCGTGGCTGCTGATTCCCATTGCTGGGGCTGTAGCTGCAGAGAGGAAGGGCACAGTGGGGCACGGCGTGGGCACCGTGTGAGCCGAGGAGAGGACGTGCTCTGGGAGAGGGTGCCAAGGGCGGCTGCAGAGAAAACAGGACTTCTCATCAGCGATGGAGAGTGTATCAGTGTCTCATTAGATGTTACCTGGCACTCCACACGTGGGTTTATGAAGACCATTCGTTAGCCTAGGCCAGGTAGTAGCAGATTGAAAAGTCACTTTTTTTTTTTTTTTTTTTTTTTTTTTTTTTTTTTTTTTTGCCTTAAGCTTCTGAACCAACCAGGCCAATTTGGACACACAAGAGGAAATCAAAGGTTGGAGCACATGTTGCCATTTTTGGCATTTTAAATCTTTGATGGTGCTTTAAGCCTTTAACTTTAAAATGCCATTGATTTTCATTAGAAGGCTTTGTGATCTATTTCAGAACTGCTCTCTTAAAAAAATAAAAAAAATAAAAAACATCTATGTTGTTAAGGAGTTATACTGATTTCCTATTTTGGCCTCTTTCCAGTCTTATAAATTGGGACTTAATCAGGGCTACTGAACTGAAATAGGTTTTATAGAGAGTAACAACCCATTAATAAGATCTTTTGCTTAAATATGTCTTTAATTGCAGCTCTGTACAAATGTGATAGTGGAAAAATGTTGTGGGTTTCTTAGTGCTGCAACTTAATATTGACTAATATTTCTTCTTTGAGAGAAAGAACTTTATTCTAAATTTCTGAAAGGAAGTAGAACCAAATCTGAATCTGACCTTTATTTCCTTAACCAAGTGTAGTTTGGGCATTAATGGATCTTTTTTTTCAAGTGTCTATCAACTTAACCTTGTGTAGCAAACTTGATTCAGCAGTTTAGAGCTCTAAATTGTTAGAATAATCTACTTAAGAAATTTTCAAGCCTCGTGAAAACCCTGTTAAAGCTTCCCCCCACACCCATCAGTTCCACTGCTGGGGGAGGAAGAGAGAAGTCTGCTCAGCTGCAGTATGAAAATGAGACAGTGTCCTTAATCAAACACGTCTTTTATAAAGGTTACTCTGAAGTAGACTGTATCGATATCCATCCCCCCACACCAATACTATAGTGATCTTTCAGTCTCTGTATCTCTTTGAAATACCTGAAACTGTTTTTGCCTTGTTAACTCACACAATCTGTCTTTCAAAAATCAGTGTAAGTCTCTGTATCAGCTATGCTCCGTTCATTTTCAGGTTTTATTTGGAAAGAACCCAGTTGAAAACATCCCCCTCTCCCTTTCAACAAGCCTATGAAAATGGGAGACTGAGAGGTGTCACACTATGTTACTGCAGAGCTGCCTGGTACAGTGATGTATCTCTGGCCGATTAATATAAGCGTGTAATTGCTAATCCTTGTGTAACGAGGTGGTTGTGCTGCTATTGCTCCTGTGGATAGCTGTCTTGTCTCTTAATTTCAGGGTTTCAAGGAAGAGACCATGTTGTCTCCTTGGGACACGGGTTATCTTTCTGTGCTGTAAGCTCAGGGTGCAATCTGGGGAGTCTTGAACTTGGAAATAGTGATCAGACTGGAGTACTGGTTCCAGGCTTGAGACCTATAAAGTGATGTTACTGGTTTTTAATCCATTTGAGCAGCATTTACAA
Source organism: Antrostomus carolinensis (assembly GCF_000700745.2). Classification (NCBI taxonomy): domain Eukaryota; kingdom Metazoa; phylum Chordata; class Aves; order Caprimulgiformes; family Caprimulgidae; genus Antrostomus; species Antrostomus carolinensis. The sequence continues at coordinate 15,098 of NW_010302984.1, read as the reverse complement.
ATACTTTCAGAAGTATGCCGAATTCTGAAGTGGACGTATAGTTGATGTGACATTTCTCAAGGAAGTGAAGCATTTTATTGATAACGACCCATTTCTTTTATTGACATGTCACTTGGTGAGCACAACAGTGACATGGCTTTCGGTGGTAGGTTTTTGTCTGTGAGCTGGGATGCATCTCAGGACATCACAATCAGTGTATGTTGACACTTACAGTCAGAAAACAGAGAAGTAGACCACTTAAGCCTGTGATGATAATAGCTAGACTACCAGTTGAGTGTACCAGCCAACAGCAAGATCTCCTGAGGCTTATCTGACTAAGTGGTGCTCCAGGCACCTGTTGCAGCAGCTACAGAGTTGTAAGTCATGAGTGACCGATGCAAGCTCAGGCCACGTCTTACACATGTTGGAAAGATTTACATGTAGTTGAAGCTTAAACACAGAAATCCCTGCATGGAGCTTGGGTTGCCCCAGCTCTGTTTTTGGACTAGGCAATAGCTTTGACAACCAATACCTGGGTATCTTTTCCCACACAACTTTATAGTTATTATAGTGTAAAAAGCTCAAATACGTTACAGCAGAAATTTAGTTCATATTGCCTGTAGTTCTCCAACCTGTTTCCTGACCAAGAAAACAGCTCGACTTTCTCCTTTGGAAGTAACTAAGCATTATTAAGATGCTGAACCTGATTAGCTCCCATCTCAGGTTGCTTTACCATTTTGACTTGAAAGTACTGCTCTGTGAAAGGATCTTTACTTAATTGGTTCACCATTTAACCACAAATTAGCCAGTAAATTTGTAAATGATTAACTTTCAAGTTTATATTCCAAATTAGACTTAACTAAGGAATATTTGCATGACTTTATGCAAGTGGAATAATTAACTTAGGTGACTAGCGCTCAACAGATTTTTAGTTTAGATACATTTTCCGTTTAAACAAACAGAAAAGGCAGAGTGAGAAAATCTTAAATATTCTTTAAATATTGAAGTGAAATCTCAAGGTCTTAATTTAAATCTTCAAAAACCTTTTTGTATCTGCTCTGCACCCCCAAGGTATGTAAAAATGGCCTTATGTAGCGTGCAGACAGAATCAAGTCAATTTTTCCCCTCATTGCCGAGAGTCTTGGGGGATTACCTTAATTTTTCCAAGCGGGCTGTGTCCTCCCAGTCAGTTTGTCCTAATACCATACCTTTGTAAAGCTTGTAAATATCAAGTAAAAAAACTTCCTGTATCTTAGGATTTGTCTGTATATACAAGTGTAGCTCTGGAACATGTATTTGCAACCAGTCACTTAGTCAAGGGAAATAAAAATCAAGAGTCAGCAACAGAAAGAGAAATGATACTTATTTTTCAGATGTTAAAACCCAGAACTGATTAAGGTGATGGATGGTATTAGGGGTGGACAGAGAGTTTGGAGCTTAAATGCTTCAATTAAAAGAAAAAAACAACAACCAAACAAACCTTAAACCAACTAAAACTTTTAAATGAAATGATGCTTTAATTGTGAGAGTTAATGAGGCTGCCCATGCAGGGTGTTGAATCCTGTTCACTCGGTACGTACCCCATGGTTACTTCAGCCTGATGTGGGGAGAGGAAGGCTGGCTGTCACTTGCCCTGAACATGAATGCCTCCAAGACTGAGAACTCCTGGAGGGTGATGAGGAACAATACGGAAACTAGAGTGTTGTTTGTTACTCACCTGTATCACAGACCTCGTCAGTCCTTGGCTCAATTTAGAGCAGCCTTGCAGCTGCTGCCGCTTGTGTAGCAGTGACAGTTCCTTGATAGCTGTTCAATTGCAGAGCTGTTTGAGTATGGCATACTCATCCCTTCTGACAGCAGAAACAGTTAGGATGGAGACCTTTTTTTGGGTTTTTGGATCTCTGTCAGTATATTTTATCCTTATACAGGAAGAAATGAATTTGACTAAGTGTGCAACTAGAAAGTAAATAAACTTCCTGAAAGCTGTGTAGGAATCTATACAATTTTAAATATGTAGTTCAGAAGAATGGAGAATTAATACATAAAAAAAGTTTATCTTCTCATTTTCTTTTGTATAACTATGATCAGATTTTTCTTTGTCTTCAGGTTTGGTTAAGAAATGCAACATGGGATTTTTCACTGAATTTTGTGTTTCTAAATTTTTCTTGGAATATGTCATGATGAATTCCACTTTGCTGCAAAATGTAATGCTGTTTTATCTGTGCCATGGTCTTCATGTATGAATAGCATAGTCCCACTGAAACTAGTAGATTTGCCCTGTAAAAGAGAGGTAAGTCTTGGATGGGTCACCTGGCTCCAACAGCTTAATGAAACCTGGCTCCTGGAGTCAAGCCCATAAACAACACTGCTGCCTGTGTCTGATTCTCTCCACCAACCCCAAGGTGTTAAAGAAATTAGCTTCAGACCTCAAGTAACTTTTTAATCTTAAAAGTGCATGTCTTTAAAAGTGCTGTACTTTGATTGCTTTCTATTGTAGAGTCAAGGTAGCTATCGCTTCCCATCTGGTTATCGGTGTTGATCCTACTTGAGATCAAGTGATGCCTTGCAAAATGCGATCTCCTTGCATTTCTAAACAGGGGCTACTTGAGGTCTGAGTCACTACAGCTACAGAGGCAATTTTTGAACGTTTATCCTTAGGATTCTGTTTCCTAGAAGATAAGCATAATACAGTCCTTTCCTTTTGGTAACCCACCTTGTAATGTTATTTTTTCATCCTTTTTGAATGCACCCATTTCTAGGGTATCTGATGTGTTCAGTGCTGACAGCCAAACTGACAGCAGCAGTTTAAGGAGATGGCAGTGGCTGTAAGGGAATATGGGAAGCTGAACAATGATGGTGGGGACTGGAGTTTGCTGGGAATGTTGAAGTGAGACTGTTGTTTTTGGGAGGTCAGAGGGAATGGAGGAGAAGGGGAAATTTCAGCAGTGTACAGCTATAACTTTCATGATCCTGTTCTGTTGAAGCCAGACTTAGCCATGTTGAGCACAGTACTGAAATGTAGTGTTCTGGAGGTTTTAATTGTCAGTATAATAAATACAGTGTTTTGTAGACTCCTAACAGAAAGTCTGTACGTTTCTACATGATGACATACGATTGTGTAAGACTGAGCCTTCATACCAGCCTTGCAGATTTTATACAGGCATAAGAATTTGTCTACTCATATCACCGGATAATATCTGAGATTTTATCAGCCAAAAAAAAAGTATTGCAGACACAGGTAGACATTTAGACATTAGGCTTTTCTACTGAGTTTCTAGTACTGTACGTGTAAACATACTCAAATTAAGTTGAGTGGACATGAACTTGGAAAGGCAAATTAGTTATCTTTGCTTGTGTGCAGTTTCTACTCACTAATTTATTGAGGTGAAGAATACAGAGTATATTATTTCTGGGAAGAAATCCTCACATCTGTGAAGACGTGAGGATTGGCTTTTACCCATTGCATTGTAATTTCCAACTCAGTTTGGCTTAACTTTTGTGTGTAATTCATATTTTACTAGAGGTGCTGAATATGGAACTTTTCAACTTCTTCATTTTAGGGTTCAATACAGATCCGTAATTATGGCCTAGCTAACGATGCTCCAGATTATTGAAAATGTTCTGATTTGGCTACGGAATGTATCCTTTCAAATTCCCCCTATCAGAGAGGATGAGTGAGAGGTTCCTGGCAACTTATTTGTTTTTTCTCTGTGCAGCCAAGCTTGTTATCTCTTAGTGCAACATTTACTAGATAGAAGCATTTACAAATTAGAGCTTTTGTAAACAAAATAGGTAGCAGAGATGGGAAGGGAGAAGTACCTAGCTGGAAATAGCTCTTGTTTCTGTAATAGGCTGGATACCAAGTTTGCTGTTGATTACAGACATCCGAAAGGGTTGTGTGTTTACTACGTGACCAGTACACCAAACAATAAGTGGCTTTTTCAGAAACATAGGATAGAAAAAGTAGGCAGTAGTTTGACAACAAAAATAATGTTAGCAGTAATGAGAATAAATCCATTAATACTAAATAGTAATCCTTCTTTATTTGGACACAATATCTGTCAGTGCCTTGCTGGGGAAAATCATGGTGAGATAACACTGCCTTAAGCTCATAAGCATTCTCAAAGTCCTTTCCTTGCTAGTTGTTAGGATTAGAAGACCTTTCAATATTGTTTTCCTCAGTCTAAGGATCTTAGTTGGCAAGCTGTAGTGGTCCACAATGGATTTGTTTATAGTGAAAGGCTAATTGTAACGAGAAATACTTAGTGGGAGTGTCCTGAAAATGTGTTAAATCTTAATTGTTTCTTTGTGGTATCAAATTCAGTCTTTGGCTTTTTAAAAATTACTAAAATTTGTTTTATTAAAAAAAACAACAAAAAACCCCCAACCCAACCTACCAAGACCATATACAGTAACATAGCTGAACAAAACTGCTTGAAATAATTGAGGAAGGAAGGATGAAGTCCATCTTGTTTATCTCAAATAGTGAGAAATTCAATTGCACTGTATCCTGCTCTGCCAACAAAAGTAGTTTGACTAAATTGAAGAGGGTCATAAAACGTGAGGAATGTGACAGATTGATGAGTAGGTTGAAAATGTTTATCCTGTAGAATATGGAGGCTTGGGCATGAAGACCATCATCAATCTGTAAAGCAAATGAGATAACTTGAGAAAAATGTGAGCTGAATGTGGCATAATTTAGTCATAAGAAGTAATTTATGAAGGGTTCTCTTTTTTTTTTTTTTCCCCCATGAAATCATTATGTTGGTGTTGGGCTGAATAAATGACTTTCATATCGTGTTGTCAAAGATTGTTGTTGTAACCATTCACTAAAAAAATGTGGCTTCTATCCTCATTGTTTCTTTTCACTGCCTGAATATTATTATTTCAGGATACAAGAAGTGATATTTTCTGTGGAAATTTATCTGTTGTGAGTTTTCTCTGAGAGAGTGACTGAGGGTCAAGGTGGGGATGGAGGGAAGGATGGGGCAACAATAAACAGGTGAGAAATTTTGCACAACCAGATGTGGTAACCCTTAATGATCTTTGGTTGTTGTTTGCTGCACTCTGTTTTATGGGCATATTCCAGGGTTTTGGAAGGAGACTAACCTCCTTGTTGTTAATGACAGTAATTTTACAGAAGTCCAGATCAGAATTTCAGCAGTCCTGTGTGCCTGTGGGATGCAGCCTTCCTCTTTCCTAGGGAAAAAAAGGGAAACAAAGCCCTTGGCATTACCTGCACAGGTAGTGGTGAGGGATGTTACATCAGTAACTGCTAGCTTTTATGGGAGATGTGGTTATATTATTTATCGAACGTTTATCTAAATTGACTTCATCAACTAAATGCAAGAAGCTAATTCTAATTGACTACATTTAATTCAGTGTCACCTGAAGGTGTCTATATTGCTAAATTTAAACATAAGCAAAATGACTTACATAGCCCAAAAGGAACTTCAGTGCATTTCTTTTCTGCTCCACTTAGCAATTAAAGAGCAAATCTCTCAAGATTAGCCAGGTACAATATGCTGCTACTCGTTTTTCTGTGTAGCATTGTAGGTATGGCCGGTGCTGGAGGCTCCGTGCCAGATTTCAGAGCAGCAATGTGATCTGCTATGACAAGTCCTGCAGGTTCTTTTGGGGAAGTGGAAAGCTGTTCTGCTTTGAACACTGATGCGTTCTCCACAGATTGTGTTTGTGGGTTTAGTGGCACGTCTATTTTTCTGCATCTTGCCTCATAGTAGTAACATATCCCTCTCCAACTGTTGGTCTAGAAAATTTCTTCCAGTTTTATCTTACCTTACATGTCAACATGAATGCAGTTAGAAGGATGTAACTATTTAGAAGGAAAGCAGCAAGGACAAGGAGAAGCAGAGATAGAAACGAATGAGGAATGCGTATGCAAGGCCACCAAGTTTGCATGCCTGTAGGCAGTCTATTTATTAGGTGAAAATGAAGCAGGAGTCACTGGACTATAACAAAAGCTGAGAAGTTAAGCAAGTGCAACAAACTTAATCTCTGCTTCACCACTCCACAGTTATTGCCTGAAAACCACTCCAGTTAACTCGTGTCATGTTTTGAAAAGGCTGTCGTCTGACATTACAAATGTCTCCTGGCTACATAACCCGCAAGTGGGAAAGGCAACCCCAGGCACCAGTACGTGCTGGGGGCCACCCAGCTGGAAAGCAGCTTTGCAGAAAAGGCCCTGGGGTTGTGGTGGACACCAACTTGAATATGAGCCAGAAATGGGCCTGTGCTGCAAAGGCGGCAAATTGTATCCTGGGCTGCATTAGGAGGAGTGTTGCCAGCAGGTTGAGGGAGGTGATCCTTCTCCTCTGCTCAGCACTGGTGAGGCCACACCTGAGTGCTGTGTCTAACTCTGAGCTCCCCAGTACAGGAGAGACACGGACATACTGGAGAGAGTCCACTGAAGGGCCACAAAGATGATGAAGGGACTGGAGCATCTTTCCTATGACAAAAGGCTGAGGGACCTGAAGGGAGGACGTAAAGCAGAGGGAGCCAGGCTCTTCTGAATGGTGCCCAGTGACAGGACCAGAGGCAATGGGCACAAACTGAAGCACAGACTTCATCTGAACATTAGGAAACACTTTTTCACTGTGAGGATGACTGAGCACTGGCACAGGTTGCCCAGGTGGATTGTGGAATCTCCCTCCTTGAAGATACTGAAGAGCCATCTGGACATAGTCCTGGGCAGCCAGCTCTAGGTGACACTGCTTGAGCAGGGGGTTGGACCAGATGACCTCAAGAGGTCCCTTCCAACCTCAACCCTTCTGTGATTTTGTCCCTGTAATCGTACTTCTGAGTAGCTAAAAATTCACCTGGACTGTTTTTTGGGGGTTTTTTTTGTTTGTTTTGTGGTTTTTTTGTTTTTGTTTTTTTGTGAAGAGCTGACTGAATTGTTGGGACATCTAATTCTTTACTTTGGTAACAAAAACAATCAAGTTATCACATCATAGTACCAGAAGAAAACTGTTCTACTGCAGCATTGCCATGATGGAAGCAAGAGCAAAGAGGACAAAAAGAGGACAAAATGTTGCAATATCGGTCAAAATCAGTAATGAATAACAAAAGGGAAAGAAGAGACAATGCAGTGTTGAAGGCTTTCTGGCTCTGAAAAAAGGAATAGAGACTATTTTTAGAAGAATGGATGACTTTGCAAACCTTACAGTAGGAGTATTTTCAGGACAGTGCTTCAGTGTTTTCAGAACTCATTGAAAGAGGGAGCAGAGGATGTTAAAAGTTGGAGATAATTTGATTCTTTATTTCTATCTAATGCCAAGCATAAAGGCAGCTCGCAGGAGAATTACAAGATGATAGAAATGAATCTGTATTAAAAATAAAACTTTCCAGACTTTGCTTTTATGTGAGGAAGATTCAAATCCAAAGTGTAGTTTGCTGATGTTGCCAGCACCATTTTTCTTCCCTTATTTCTTTTCCAGTCCCAGTGTGGACTTCTTTGTTTCAAAACTTTACTCCCCATCCCCATTGTGGACAAGTTCCAATAAAATGAACGCTAAATTGGACACCTGTTTATGAGGGCAAAATTTTGTATTCTGTATCTTGAATCAGCGCTTCCATCAATTGTTTGCAACAGTGGGATTAATACTATTCATGCTTACTCTAGTTTTAATTCCAGGATGGCATTCTCAAACATTAACAAGAAAATATTTTCCTCTGCCTTTCTTCCCCTGCCCCAGCTGGAACCAATTGTGTATTTGACTCTAAAACCACAGAAGAATTTTAAGTTATAAAAACTATTCATTCTTAGTCATTATAAGTAGGTAGACACAGATGTTGGATATGTATTTTAGGGAGTAGCTCTGGTTTCACTGTGTCAGCAGCATAATGATCTATAAAAGAAAATAATCTATTCCAAATTAGTGAGTGTGTGGGGTTTTGTTTTCTTTTATTTTTAAGACTAGATGCACTCATATGAAAAACAAAAGTGTAACCTTAGCAGTGAAAGGATGGTACAGAATACAATAAGCATCAGAACAAGGTGTCTGGAACTTGGTTACCCTTACTTGAGATGTAACACAATATGAAAACCTCACAGTTGTAATTAGATGGCATTTACAGGACAAAAAATGTATAAAGATCATCAGCAGCAAATAAATGATGTCAGGGTTCACCCAGCGGAGTCTGGGTTGAGGTAAAGGGTGGCGGGAGGGAAACAGGCAAAACTGATTTTTGAATGGTGTCACAGCCCTCATAGAATGAGATCTGTGGAGAATTGCATGAGGTGTTGGGGATTCTTGTTTGTCTTTTTGCTTGTTGAATGTTTACAAAGGATTCCAGATGACTTGTGTGATGATTTCAGCCATCTTCCCATCCTCTGACAGAATCTCAGAAACCAAATGGTCCTGGTTGTGATCTAGGACTTTTCCACTTTTGTTTAAAATTAAAGAACAGACTACCCCACAAGCACAAATACCTTGGTCTGGATGTGATCTGTTCTAAATGGTCAGAATTGTTTGTGACTCAACAGGTACAAGACAAGTACACTGACTTGTGATTTAGAGAATTCATTGTTATATTGCCTGGCACCTCACACATGGTTTTACTTTGAATTTATGGTTAAAAGAAACAAAAATGCTTCTAGGTACCCTCCCCCCACTTTTTTTTATATAAAACAACCAACCAACCAAATTTTTTCCCCAGTATATATGACATACACATTTGTTTTTGTACGTGGTGAACTTGAATCCAGCTAAACAGAGTAGATCTCTGTAGTTTCTCAGAAGAAATAAAATGTGAATTGCATTATTATTCAGAGGATGCATTCTAAATTGGTAAATATATGAAACACCTGCACTGAATCAGGGAGCCCTTTCTAAAAAAAGACCCAATACTAGTTGCACAAATTTCCTTCTGTTTGATAGAATATAATGCTTTTCCATAATCTGCTTTCTTTAGTGCAGATATTATTTTAATGTATGTTTGCGTGGGTAAATAATCCTAAAATACTTGCTCTCAGGGTAATGGATTATTCTGTTCATTCAGATGGTAGGTAAGCATGAAAGTAGAATGTGTTTATTTACTATTTCTATTGTCTAACTGCATACTAAGGTATATCATGTACCTTTGCTTTAAAAAACAAACAAGCTCAAAACCAGCAACAAGAAAATCCTTGAACCAAAAACCTCCAAAATGCCTGCGTTTTAGTCTCTCACTTATCCTGAATCTCATCTAATCAGCAGTTCGGATCTCCTCCAAGACTGTGCCTTCGTGGGATTGCACAGCATATTGCAAATGTAGAGATAGAATAAAATAGACTTAAATGTAAAAAATTAATTTTACTTTCTGTTGTTGATTTTTCTAAGGCTGTACAAACTGATATTTTCAGTTTAATTGCTAAGCCGTAACAAAAATAATCTGAAATATTATTGTTCTGATACTAATGCTCACTACAAAAAAGGGAACTTTGTTTACTATGTTTTTTTTATTAAACTAAAAAGTATTTGATATGTCTTAGGGGAAAAGAACTTGAGATTTAGTAATAGTGTCATCCTTTACTGAGGTGTATTTATTTTGCCCAAGAACAGAGAGTCCTGCTTAAAAGAGGTTGGATACCTAAGTTCGAATTCTTCTAAGGGCACTGCAGACACTCAGATTCTTGTAGCTCTGTGCATAGCCTCACTTGGTCCTCATTTTGAGGTTTTTCACAGAATGTAAAATATTCTAAAAATCTGTAAATGAAGCCAAAAGTCTGGGATGTTCTGTAACCTAGATTATTTTTTTTTCCTCTTTAAAAAAAAACTAAAAATTTTTAACTCCCCTTCTTTTTTGGAGTGCAGCAACAGAGTAAGAAAACTGGAAAAGTCTTTTGTAGGAGACAGTTTCAGGAAACAGGGAGCTCAACTCAGTTGACATAGTTGTCTTTTCCTGAAACATTCATAAAAATTCTGATTTAGGCATTATTATATCTTTAAAACAAGATGTCCACTGGTGAATAAACGTCTTTGTGGAACTGCTGCTGTGGATGATGAGCCTCTTTGTTAAAAGCTTGAAATGAATTCAGACTATCAGGCTAGCCATTCTGGAGGTCTGCCTCTTAATCTAGCCGGCATCTTGTTTATCTCTTCCCATATGTTTATGGAGATCAAAATTTTCTGTAACCTACTAGGTTATTGATAACTGATATTAAAAATAAGTCCTTTTTTTTTTTTTTTTTCAGTCCAGAAGTGTCCCTGTGGCTCTCTTTGAGTGCACCTTTTTTATACTATGGATATCAGAATTTAACGCTTTTGCTACATGTTTGGCATTGGGATTAACTGTCTTTTCACTGCCATTTTGGTTCATAGATGTTATCTGTGTTCTTTCCCATTAAACAGAAAATTTCACATCTGTCTATACCTGGCAGTTCTATATCCATTTAGTGTGTACCATGATGACTCTAGATCTACTTCTGTAACTTTTCAATGGACACGAAGGCATTTACCTTTAAAGAACGCCTACTTTATTACCACTGCTTTCAGCTGAGGAAAATTGTCCTTCTGTATTCTGTTCTTTATTTAATATAAAATGTTATCATGATAGACACATAATTATTCTAATTACTTTGTCAATAGAGTATTTACAGGAGGTATTCTTTTTATTCAGCCTACTTAGTATCTTAAGAACACTTCTCAGTAATTTCACTTGCACAGTAAAATTAAATCTACTATTCAGGGAAAAATTCTAAGTGATATTTTAACTTGTGCATATCAACATACACAGCTATGTTTGGTTTTTATTAGTTGATCTATCATATGGAACAGGCATGCTGCTCTGAGATTGCTTTCCATTACAATTGCAGGTAGGGATTTAGAACTACATTTGGGATTACCTCAGGGTGTGAAGGCAGGCAGCCTTTACTATGAGATTATGAGGGACTATCTGTCCTGTTTTTTTGGGGATTAATGTTATGCCTCATTCTTCCCACGCTAATAATTTTAGGTATATAAGTGCCTCTGTGAATCTAGCACGCTCCTCCCCGCCTTTACTCTTGTTTAGTACTGCATGTATTTAAACTGACTACTTACATCTGTAAAGTTTAAATCAATACGATTTTTAGTGAAAGTAATAACACCTCAGTTCTGTATCATGTTTCATTTGTACTGGGATTACTACACAAACAGAAGTTATAACTATGCACGTTTTATAAATTTGAAAACTAATCCCCTCTTTGTAAGGAGTTTAGCTCTAACAAAATTGTTTTTAAAAGTCCATGTATCAGTACTCTGGAGGACATTTAAGTACTAGATGACTCTGAAATAACTGAAATAAAATTATGAGTATGTAAACCTTAATCCAGTAGTTTAAACTGACAGAGTTCCAGACCTGGATCCCAATCTATACGCTGAATTGCTGTGTAATTTAAAAAGAAAAAAAAATAAAAATAAAAGCCCTTTAAGGCTATATAGATAACAAGGTCATTATACAATTCTAAAGGACAGTTTATTTCCACAGATCAAGGCCTATGCCTATTGATAAGTGGATGTATAATATAATTTCTGATAATGAAATTTAAAATATTTTTTTCTTCAGAGCATTTGTAGACTGTTAAGTATCTGTATTCTCACTCCGAGTCATCAGTTTTGAGTCCTGTTTCTGGATGTATCATAGCTTTCCCAAACAACATTTTAAATCAAAAGAATCCTCATTTTCACAAATGTCTACAGCAGAAAATGTTAGTATTAAAGTCTCAGAGAATTTTACTGCATGTTCTATTTTAATGGGAAGCCAAAGCTATGGTTGCCGCAGGTATTTTGAGCATGTATTTCCCTACATACTTAATGAAGAAAATGGTGATAGTATGCATTCCCCTAACACTGGTCCCTTATCATGGTACTGCTAATTTGTATTCTATACTGAAATCTCTGCATCTCCCAAAGAGCCCAGGAGTGCCCCCTTTTACTTCCATGTTTTTTTCCCTAGTGAATGTGTGAATTTTTTCAGGTGTTGATCATTCATTGACTTCTTAGGGCAGTAGAAACATTTTCAGCAATTTCGGTGAGGAGATCACTAACACAGCGTGACAGTGGTGTTTCAACTGCTAGGAAGAAATGAGGGAAGAGAGTAATAAATGCAGTAACAAATGTTTTCACACTGATGGGATTTTTTTTTAATGTTTGTTCTGGTCTTTTTGTAGACAAGTGTTTTGATTGTCCTTGTGAATAAATTCCTCAAAGTGAATGATGTAATACTTTCAGATTTATTTATTTCTTTTTTTAAGGGGGGATTTAGCTCTTCAAGCATGTTCTTAATTTTTTGTTTGCTTTGTCTTTCATTTAGGTGCACAATTTTGGAGATAGCTCCTGGAATAATGTATTTTTAGCCAACTGAATGAGCCAGTGTATTTTGTATTATTCAGATCCTGTTTGAGACACGTGGTTTTGTTCTCCTATATGACAGGCAGCAATGAAGCATTCAGATAACTTGAGGAGAAACAGGCCTGTGTTGCTTAAAGGACTGTCCTCTTTTCAAACTGCATGCATAGCAGTTGGAGCCCAGGCTATAGAATATGTAGAATAGTTAATTTCCCTTGTCAAGAATTACAATATGCATGAGAGTTCATTAAAACAAATGGTTTTCACACCCTTTTATTTATATGTCTAAGGCGATATGCATATGCAATGAAGAGTTCTCAGGGGTTTGGTTGTGGATTTTTGCTTTTTGTTTTTATTGATCACTGTTGCCTTATTTACTTATCACTGTTACTTATTTACTACCCTTAGTATAGTGTCTGTGACAGCCCTTGTCTAGTAAGATATAAGAAGTGACAAAAGAGAAAACAAACACCTGGATTTTTTTCCCTCCTGACGGTGATTTGGGGCACGGTGAGAATTTTGTGAGTAGGAGGTGTGTCCTCATAAGGAGTCCCCATAACCTGTTCTCTTGTCTCTTGATGGTATGGGAGATGCCAGCTACTGCTGTGCATGGGGTGGTATGTAGCCCCTTGACTTGCTCCATCCTGTAACACCAGTGCTTGTATGCTTTGTGAACGTAAAGGGACTTCTGTGTTTGCCAACAGACTGCTTTGCATTTCTGAATAGGTGAAACTATCATAGAAGTTCTTAGTTATGAGAGGATAAATAAAATGTGCTGTAGACATCTTGACATCTGTCTTTACTCTTTTACCGCTCAGTTTTAGTCTGTATCCTTCTTAAGGACTTTCATATTTTTAACACAATATATGTATCTGCTAGAGACTTTGCAGAATGTTTTGCTACCTGCAACAATGGGATCAATAAAGTAGGCTGAGGTACTTTTGCAACTGTGTGTTGCACTTAGCTCCTCAAGGTAACGAGCTATCTTGTCTATTTGTTAGAAGGGTCTGGTATGACCTCTAACATGCTGTCTTTTACAGGCTCCCCTGCCCTAGCCGCTGCCAGGGCTGTCACAGGAGGGACAGCAACCCCATGGCCTGGGGTTGACTCCCATTGCCGTGAGTCAATGGGAGCAGCTCTCTGCAGCACCTGCCAGAGTGTGCGTTGAGGGGTCATTGCCCAAGGGTGTGGGGCACATTCTGGGATGCGAAGGAAGGGGATTTCAACACTGCTCTAGCCAGTGAGTAGATTAAGTGCCTTGGGAGCCAGGTATGTGTGTGCTGAACACCTGAAGGAGCTGGCTGCTGGAGTGACCAGATCCAGGACAACTGCCAAAGAGGCAGGAGGGTTGTGGAGGGGGAGAATGGTGGGAGTATCTGTGCATGAGGCCACTGAAGATGAGAGGATTCAGAGATGATGAGTTACTGGGGAGACTGGAGGTCAGTTACTGGAGGGATGCATAGCATGTGTTTCCCACTGGTGGACCTGCATCCTGATCTGCTAGAGAGGGGAACAGTGAGGCTGTTGGTGATGTTCATGTTTCGAGTTGACAGTTTGCAATGCTGAACAACAAGTGAGGTAGCCCTGCTGCTGTCTGTGCATGTCAGCGTGAGGTTTTCACAACCATGTGATAGCCTAAACAAAATCAATATACACAAATCCATGGGCCTCGATGGGATGCACCCACGAGTGCTGAAGGAACTGGCAGACTTGATTGCTAAACCGCTCTCTATCATCTTTGAAAGGTCCTGGACAACGGGAGAGGTGCCTGAAGACTGGAGGATAGCCAGTGTCACTCCAGTCTTCAAAAAGGGCAAGAAGGAGGATCCAGGCAACTACAGGCCAGTCAACCTCACCTCCATCCCTGGAAAGGTGATGGAACAGCTCATACTTGCTACCACTCTAAGCAATTGGAAGAAAAGAAGGTTATCAGAAGTAGTCAACATGGTTTCACTAAGGGCTTGAT
>NW_010302984.1:0-264 GCF_000700745.2 Antrostomus carolinensis | reverse complement strand
TCCATCTCTGGAGATGTTCAAAACCCACCTGGACGCTTTCCTGTGCAACCTGCTGTAAGGAACCTGCTTTGGCAGGAGGGTTGGACTAGCTGATCTCTTGAGGTCCCTTCCAACCCCCACCATTCTGTGAATTTGATGCACGTTTACCTGGTGGCTACTTGACCTTTCTCTATAGGGCTCCTTTGTCTTCTGTTGCTGATCGTTACTGTGTAATCTGGCTCCTGGTAGTTGTCTGAATGGGATCTGGAAATGGCCTGAAGTCGT
>NW_010302983.1:228268-228499 GCF_000700745.2 Antrostomus carolinensis | reverse complement strand
CTCCCCGGCAGCAGCGCAGCCAGGCCCGGCCGTCCTCCCCTCACTCCGCCGCGGACCGGGCCTCAGGCCTTCGCCTCCCGTCCTTGCCTCCCCTCCTTCCCTCCCCGCCGTCGCCCCGCGCATCACCTTCATGCGCAGCAGGTTCTTGGACAGTTTCGTTTTCACCTCCCCGGCCATGGCAGCGGCGCTACCCGCACGCCGCCCCGAATCACCGCCCCCCCCGAGGGACGC